>NW_011494901.1:6829943-6832284 GCF_000754665.1 Bison bison bison
AATTTTTAGGCTTTTTTTTTTTTTTTTGGCCACATATCACGGCATGTGGTATCTTAGTTTTCCAAACCCATGCCACCTGCCATGGAAGCACAGAGTCTTAAGCACTGGACAGCCAGAGAAACTCCTTCTATATGTTTTTATCAAATATCATCACAGCTTTGACACTCTGTGTTTTGAAGGGAAATTTCCCTTGCCAGTTTCCAGGCTTCTGAATGTCTCCAGTGGCACCATTCCCTTTGTATAACACTATGTGAGATTGATGTGATTTATAAGGACCATGTGGCAAATGTTCTAAACAGTAAAGTTTCCTTTTTATTTTAGTAATTCTGTGTGCTGGGATTTCTAAATATGGAATCTCTTTGCATTGTTGTCATTTTTAATCAACATATTTTAGTGGGCATCTATTATGCCTTTAGCTCTGGGTACTCATGCAAAGATATATAAATTGGATGTTTGCTTTAAGAAGTTTATAAACTAGAGGGTAAATGCATGAGATGTATTATGTGGCATCTCTCTCCTTTATAGCAGAGAGTCTTTTCCCAACTGCCTTGATTTTTCTTAAATGCTTCTGAGAGGATAACAGGCAGGAAGGCCAGGGGTCTCCAAGCAGAGGAAATAGGCTGCAAGTGTCAGACATTTTTTAATCTCTCTCTTAAGCAGCAGGAGGAAACAAACTAGGGATATGTGTGTGTGTGTATATATATATATATATATATAGTCACACAGAGTTGGACACGACTGGAGCAACTTAGCAGCAGCAGTAGCAGCATACAAATTTAAAAGGAGGTTTCTCTTAAAATACTGTATTGCCATAGTGACACCTGGTTTCACCTGAATTTAACTATTCTCAAATCTTGAGTTAACCAATGCATTTTTTCTTATGGAAATGTTTGTCTTAAGCTATGTTAATATACTATGCATTTACCCCAGATTCTAATGGCTCAGAACCTACTTGACAAACCAGTATGTTATACTCAGATATTGTTCCCCTAATCTATGTAAATGAAACTATTTGTATGGTAATCTGCCTTTCTACAATATTCAAGTCAATTGTTTTATGGTCCATGATGACTCTTCTGGTTCCAAGATTATCCCAAAATACATCTTATGGATGAGGGATCTGGTGCCATTCTCTGAATTTTAAGACATTCCTTTCTTTCATTAACAGACTTCTAGTGACTGAGCACCGGCTGTGACCAACCGCGCAGAAGTGTGGCTGAGAGGAGCTACCCCATGTCCGATGTCAGGGGCAGTGGCCGAGAGGAGCAACCCCATGTCCAAGGAGTGGTGGCTGCGCCGGCGCAGGAGGGCCTAGAGGAGCTACTCCACTTTGAAGGTCAGGAGGGGCGGCCGTGAGGATATACCCCTCATCCAAGGTAAGGAGCAATGGCTGCCCTTTGCTGGAGCAGCCATGAAGAGATACCCCACGTCCAAGGTAAGAGAAACCTAAGTAAGACGGTAGGTGTTGCAAGAGGGCATCAGAGGGCAGACACACTAAAACCATAATCACAGAAAGTAGTCAATCTGATCACATGGACCACAGCCTTGTCTAACTCAATGAAACTAAGCCATGCCATGCGGGGCCACCCAAGATGGGCGGGTCATGGTGGAGAAGTCTGACAGAATGTGGTCCACTGGAGAAGGGAATGGCAAACCACTTCTGTATTATTTCCTTGAGAACCCCATGAACAATATGAAAAAGCAAAAAGATAGGACACAGAAGGATGAACTCCCCAGGTCAGTAGGTGCTCAATATGCTACAGGAGATCAGTGGAGAAATAATTCCAGAAAGAACGAAGGGATGGAGCCAAAGTAAAAACAACACCTAGTTGTGGATGTGACTGGTGATAGAAGCAAGGTCCAATGCTGTAAAGAGCAATACTGCATAGGAGCCTGAACTGTTAGGTCCATGAATCAAGGCAAATTTGAAGTGGTCAAACAGGAGATGTCAACAGTAAATGTCGACATTCTAGGAATCAGCGAACTAAAATGGACTGGAATGGGTGAATTTAACTCAGATGACCATTTTATCTACTACTGTGGGTAGGAATTCTTTAGAAGAAATGGAGTAGCCATCATGGTCAACAAAAGAGTCCGAAATGCAGTACTTGAATGCAATCTCAAAAACGACAGAATGATCTCTGTTCGTTTCCAAGGCAAACCATTCAATGTCACAGTAATCCAAGCCTAAGCCCCAACCAGTAATGCTAAAGAAGCTGAAGTTGAATGGTTCTGTGAAGACCTACAAGACCTTTTAGAACTAACACCCAAAAAGATGTCCTTGTCATTATAGGGGACTGGAATGCAAAAGTAGGAAGTCAAGAAACACCTGGAGTAACAG
>NW_011494901.1:6832384-6833163 GCF_000754665.1 Bison bison bison
AAAGCAAAGGAGAAAAGGAAAGATATAAGCATCTGAATGAAGAGTTCCAAAGAATAGCAAGAAGAGATAAGAAAGCCTTCCTCAGCGATCAATGCAAAGAAATAGAAGAAAACAACAGAATGGGAAAGACTAGAGATCTCTTCAAGAAAATTAGAGATACCAGGGGAACATTTCATGCAACGATGGGCTCGATAAAGGACAGAAATTGTATGGACCTAACATAAGCAGAAGATATTAAGAAGAGGTGGCAAGAATACACAGAAGAACTATACAAAAAAGATCTTCATGACCAAGATAATCATGATGGTGTGATCACTCACCTAGACATCCTGGAATGTGAAGTCACGTGGGCCTTAGAAAGTATCACTATGAACAAAGCTAGTGGAGGTGATGGAATTCCAATTGAGCTATTTCAAATCCTGAAAGATGATGCTGTGAAAGTGCTGCACTCAATATGCCAGCAAATTTGGAAAACTCAGCGGTGGCCACAGGACTGGAGAAGGACAGTTTGCATTCCAATCCCAAAGAAAGACAATGCCAAAGAATGCTCAAACTACCACACAATTGCACTCACCTCACACACTAGTAAATAATGCTCAAAATTCTCCAAGCCAGGCTTCAGCAATATATGAACCGTGAACTTTCAGATGTTCAAGCTGGTTTTAGAAAAGGCAGAGGAACCAGAGATCAAATTGCCAACATCCACTGGATCATGGAAAAAGCAAGAGAGTTCCAGAAAAACATCTATTTCTGCTTTATTGACTATGCCAAAGCCTTTG
>NW_011494901.1:6833263-6833843 GCF_000754665.1 Bison bison bison
TGTCCTTGTCATTATAGGGGACTGGAATGCAAAAGTAGGAAGTCAAGAAACACCTGGAGTAACAGGCAAATTTTGCCTTAGAATACAGAATGAAGCAGGGCAAAGGCGAACAGAGTTTTGCCAAGAGAACACACTGGTCATAACAAACACCCTCTTACAACAACACAAGAGAAGACTCTACACGTGGACATCACCAGATGGTCAACACCGAAATCAGATTGATTATATTCTTTGAAGCCAAAGATGGAGAAGCTCTATACAGTCAGCAAAAACAAGACCAGGAGCTGACTGTGGCTCAGATCATGAATTCCCTATGATCAAATTCAGACTTAAATTGAAGAAAGTAGGGAAAACCACTAGACCATTCAGGTATGACTTAAATCCCTTATGATTATACAGTGGAAGTGAGAAATAGATTTAAGGGACGAGATCTGATAGATAGAGTGCTTGATGAACTATGGACGAAGGTTCATGACATTGTACAGGAAACAGGGATTAAAAACATCCCCATGGAAAAGAAATGCAAACAAGCAAAATGGCTGTCTGGGGAGGCCTTACAAATAGCTTTGAAAAGAAGAGA
>NW_011494901.1:6833985-6842750 GCF_000754665.1 Bison bison bison
CTGGATCATGGAAAAAGCAAGAGAGTTCCAGAAAAACATCTATTTCTGCTTTATTGACTATGCCAAAGCCTTTGTGTGGATATCAATAAACTGGAAAATTCTGAAAGAGATGAGAGTACCAGACCACCTGACCTGCCTCTTGAGAAACCTGTATGCAGGTCAGGAAGCAACAGTTAGAACTGGACATGGAACAACAGACTGGTTCCAAATAGGAAAAGGAGTACGTCAAGGCTGTATATTGTCACCCTGCTTATTTGACTTATATGCAGAGTACATTGTGAGAAACTCTGGGCTGGAAGAAGCACAAGCTGGAATCAAGATTGCTGGGAGAAATATCAATAACCTCAGATATGCAAATGACATCACCATTATGGCAGAAAGTGAAGAGGAACTAAAAAGCCTCTTGATGAAAGTGAAAGAGGAGAGTGAAAAAGTTGGCTTAAAGCTCAACATTCAGAAAACGAAGATCATGGCATCTGGTCCCATCACTTAATGGGAAATAGATGGGGAAACAGTGGAACAGTCAGACTTTATTTTTTTCGGCCCCCAAATCACTGCAGATGGTGAGTGCAGCTATGAAATTAAAAGACGCTTACTCCTTGGAAGGAAAGTTATGACCAACCTAGATAGCATATTCAAAAGCAGTGACATTACTTTCCCAACAAAGGTCTGTCTAGTCAAGGCTATGGTTTTTCCAGTGGTCATGTATGGATGTGATATTTGGACTGTGAATAAAGCTGAGAGCCAAAGAATTGATGCTTTTGAACTATGGTGTTGGAGAAGACTCTTGAGAGTCCATTGGACTGCAAGGAGATCTAACCAGTCCATCCTAAAGGCGATCAATCCTGGGTGTTCACTGGAAGGACTGATACTAAAGCTGAAACTTCAATACTTTGGCCACGTCATGCAAAGAGTTGACTCAATGGAAAAGACTCTGATGCTGAGAGGGATTGGGGGCAGAAGGAGAAAGGGACGACAGAGGATGAGATGGCTGGAAGGCATCACCGAGTTTGAGTGAACTCCGGGAGTTGGTGATAGACAGGGAGGCCTGGCGTGCTGTGATTCATGGGGTCGCAAAGAGTTGTACATGACTAAGCGACTGAACTGAACTGAACTGAATGACTATATAACATTCAGCTAAAAAATAGCACGGGGGTACTCTTTCTGCCCCTTTCCAATGTCTATGTCAGAAGCTTTCTCTATCTCCTTTATACTTTAATAAAGCTTTATACACAAAAGCCCTGAGCGATCAAGCCTCGTCTCTGGCCCTGGATGTTATTCTCCTCCAGAGGCCAAGAATCCCGGTGTCTTTTCATGGTTCAGGAACAATCTTTCACTTCCTCATCTGCGGATGCCCTAAGATAAAGCCTGCACCATTCTAGTCCACAGACCCTGTTTCTAGCACAGTGCCAGCCACAAAGCTTATACTCAGGAGATATTGGGTGAATGGGTGGGGAGCGGTATATGTGGCTGACTCTTCCCAGGACACAACACCACACACTGTGTGTGCTGGTTCAGGTAGAGTCTAGCTTGGAAGCTGGGGATTGGTGGCAAATGACTTAAGACACACCACTGCCCGCTACCCTGCATCCCACGTTGCCCTAACATGTTAGATAGTCAGCAGGGTCATGCCTTCCCCAGAATGCTATGAAGGAGGAAACCTGTCCTTGTATAATCCTCTCCTCTCAAAATTAGCTTTATTCAAGTCAGCATTGTGTTTTTATTGCAAGAAATTGGGCGGAAATGCTTATCACTCAGAGCTATTTTTCAGACAGAAGGACACATATAAGCAGCATTAGTAGAGCTGGCAGTTCACTGTTAAAGGAACAACTCTGTCAGGTGTTTCCTGGCACTCACCATGGCTTAAGAAGTTTGGCCCCTGTATGTGAGGCAGTAAGCTTGGGAGTGCTCAAAGGCCTGAGAATCCCCTTTGGGTGTGGGCCATGCATCGTGCCAAGTGATCTGTCTCAAGTGTTCCATGCAATCCTCACAAGCCTGAGAAAGTTGTCACATAACCTCATTCTCACTTGCAGATAACAGATCCCCAAAGATCTTCAAACCAATATATATAATATCTAACAATCATGAAGTGTTTACTAGGAGCTTACCCTCTACTTCACTACCTCCTCCAGAGGGAGATGAAGGTGAGGCAAGAGTGCTACCTAGGGGGCAAATTTTGAGACATTAATTCTTAGGATCCTGAAGGTGCAGAGTTGGTCTCCTTCCATTTTGCTCTTCAGGAATTTTTTTTTCTGTCTGACCTTAGCATCTTCCCTTTCATGTGAAACAATCTTGCAAGGTAAAGATTATTTTGCTCATTTATTGAGGAGGCAGAGCATTTTAGAGAGGTGACTTCGCTTACTTGAGGAACACAAAGAAAGCAAAACCTGGAGTTGGGCTGAAAGCTTGCTGTTGAGCCCTGAAAGATGCCAGGACTATTGGCCTCTGGAGGAGAGGAATTCAATCTGGGGCCAGTGACAAGGCTTGATCACTCTGTTAGGCAGGTAGAATAGGGAAAAGGAGTCCAAAATGGCGGTGGCTAAAAGACAAGGAAGGTCAAAGGAAGGTCCAAGGACCAGAGTGAAAACTTCAGGCAGAACAAACAGCACTCCTGGCTAAGCCCAATTTGCATAGGGCAGGCCCAGGTGGAGGAAAAAAACATATAAAAGGAGCCAAAGCACTTTATCTCGGACTCTCTCTCCCGAGTGCATGCGTGCACGCTCTCTCTCTTTCTCTCTCTTTCTCTCTTTCTCCCTCCCCATGCACTCCTCCGCTCTCTTCTCTTCGAGTCTTGGATTCTCCTGCTATCTTATAAATAAAATGGAGCTGTAACACTGATTTGCCTAAGAGCTGTAACACGGTTTGTCCAAGACCTGAGAGCTGTGATGCGCCGAGGGCTTTAATGTCCGTTGCTCCAAATCTTTGTTGTGATGAGACAAAGAACCGAGGAACATACACTCGCGTGACAACTCAAAGCTTTTGTATGATAAAGTTTTATTAAAATACAAAAGAGATAGAGAGAGCTTTTGACATAGATATCAGAAGGGGGAAGAAAGAGTGCCCCCCTGCTAGTCTTTAGCCAGATGTTATATAGCTAGTAGCAGGCTGCTAATTAGAGAAAGGAAATGTCTCAAAACTCAGAGACTGGTACCAGGCCCCTCACCCACAACATGCATTTTGAGATAACATTGACACAAAGGGAGTCATCATCCCAGGCCATAAAACGATTGACATGAATCTTGAAGAAAGGCAGGTTTCCAAGCAGATACATAGTCTCATTAACATAGATGAGAAGAACAATTGTATGAGTAAAACATACTGGTTTGTTGAGCCATTATCAGTTCTGAGTCTTAGGTGGAACAGACTTGAAGAAAGACAGAGTTTAGGGTAAATACATAGTTCATTAACATAGCTTAAGAAAAACATTTCCATAAGAAAAACACATTGGTTAGCTCAAGGTTTGAGAAAAGTTAAGTTCAGGTGAAACCAGGTATCATCATGGCAACCTAGAATTTTAAAAGAAACCTCCTTTTAATTTTGTATAGAGAAGAGGAAAAAAAAAAAAAATCTGACACTTGTAGTTTGTTTCCTCCTGCCCCTTAAGAGAGAGATAAAAAATGTAAGACACTTGTAGCCTATTTCCTCCGTTTGGGGACCCCTAGCCTTTCTGCCTGTTACCCTCTCACGACCTGTAGTTCTCAGTTCCTACCACCATACAGCTCAAGGTCATACTGCTCATGCATTATGGTACTAATAACAACCATAGAGCCCCTCTATTGCATACCTTGCTCTCATACATTCTCCTCTCATATATTTGCTCCACTTTATCCTGACAAATTCTATAATGCAGTCAAATTGAGGAAAAGTGTCAGATCAGCCTCTTACTCAACCACTCAGCCAAGACCATTCAGTCCCCTACAATGGAGCCACGTCAGCATCTTTCAGCCAAGCCCCGGGTATTCCTTGGTTTTTTCCCAATCGAGTCCCCCTACCTATTAGCTTTCCACTGGGTGGGTAGTTCCCCTGGCATCTTTCAGCCAGCCCCCCATCCAGTATCTTTTGATTGGGTGGAAATTTCTGAGTAGGTATTCCCTGGATGTTTCACCTGCCCCCTCCCAATATCTTTCCTAGTGCGAGGGGGCAGGTAACCTTCTCTACCGCCAAATAAAACTCAGAATCTCAACCAATACAGAAGATTCAAGAACCAGGACAGACTTACCCAAATTCATCTGCATTCCCCAAGGAGGCAGATGGGTGCAAGGAGTCACTGCCCATACCAAAGCTCTGGTTCTTCGTGGAGTCCAGTTGAAGGAAGAAAGTCCACTCTGGGTCACTTCATTGGTCGCCATAACTGTAAACTAAAAAGGATGTACAACTTGAGAGTTGTGAGGTAAGTTTTATTTGGGGCAATATGAGGACTGCTGCCCAGGAGGCAGCATGTCAGATAGTTCTGAGAGACTGCTCCAAAGCAACAATGGGAGAAGGTCAATGTATAAGATTTTGATGAAGGGGGAGTTCAATACCATGAAGCACTCATTTTACAAAAGGTTTTTTGCTAGTCATGAGAATCTGATGTCACCATGAAGGGATTTAGTGCTCTAAGACATGAAGAGATGCAAGGATTGAGATCATAAGATCTGTTTCTAAAAATATCCCATTATCTAAAGACCTGTCCCACTAGATTTCCTGGAGCACAGAGTGCCTCACTCCACCCTGAATTCCCTCAGGGGTTGTTGAAGGTCAACAGCTATAGCAGCACAGGTTTCAATCTCTGTAGAGGGAAATGGCAAATGCCTTTGTTGTTAAATCATTGGCAATGCTCTTGGTAAGTGCCAATTTGTAGTTGACAGCTATATGATTATATTTAGGTCAAAAAGCTTAAACATTAATACTAAGTACTAATTTAATATTAAATACTTTCCTAGTTCACGTGAACCTCAAACTCATTTAATTTAATTTCTTTTGTATTTATAATTGGTTTGTACATGCTTACTTTTATTTAAGCCAGTTAAATAGAGCTCCTTTATGAGTCAACCATGGCAACATTGTCCAAAGACAATGATGCAAGCAAACAGAGAGTCCTCAGTTCTTATTTCAAGAGTTTAGTCCTGAGTCAGGCATAGCAATATGAAACCCAACAGTGTACAAAAGAAGTTGAGTTTCCCACAGACAGAACAAGCCAAGATCTCTTGGCTAGATGGCTAAATATTATTATTTGCAGAAAAAGCAATTTCTAATTACCTTGGACAAGCTAACTTCTTTTTTTTTATTTGTTCATTATTTATACAGTTTTGTTTTTATTTATTTATTATTTATTTTTATTTTTTAACTTTACAATATTGTATTGGTTTTGCCATATATCAACATGAATCCACCACAGGTATACACATGTTCCCCATCTTGAACCCTCCTCCCTCTTCCCTCCCCGTACCATCCCTCTGGGTTGTCCCAGTGCACCAGCCCCAAGCATCCAGTATCGTGCATCGAACCTGGACTGGCGACTTGTTTCATATATGATATTATACATGTTTCAATGCCATTTTCCCAAATCATCCCACCCACAAGCCAACTTCTAAATTTACCCTGTCTAAAATTTTCATTAAAAGACAGCAGAAATAAGGCTCCTAAGAAGACCAGCGAGGACATTTACATCTCCAAGATACAGGCAAGTTCTTCCAAGGATGACTTTGTTACCCCTTTGTTTAACATTTAAAAACCTCTTAAGATACACAAGGAAGATTTTTGGGGTGATAAAAGAATTTTTGGAGTCAATCTTCTGGTCCCATAAAGACTACATTTGTTAAAAAAAAAAAAAAAAAAAGGACAGTTCTGTTTTTTCCTTCTCTTTTTCTTTTAAAGGATTAGGTGGCTACCTCAGCAAAATAGGACTGACATACCCATCCACCCATGCTGGAAAACTTTATCCCTCCTCTTCTAGCCTAGGGGAGAAGGCCTCTTAGGGAAGGCTCAGAAGTTACATCCAGGCTCCCGAAAATCAATCTGGGCTGAGGGGGAAAGAGATGATAGCAACAAGAAAGATAGGGAAGACAGGTTGAAGAATCTGCTTTGCAATTCTGCTGGGAAGGTGGCAGCCAGGAGGAAATGGGCTCTGTTTTGTTTGAATCAATATGTTTCTGAGTTGCAAGGGAGTTATCTTGCCGGGAGTGGACTAAATTGCTGGCCTGCTCTGTGACTCCCCTTATCCTATCACAGGAATCTTCAAGCAGCAGATGCCATAATGGCTTTTAAGTGTCTGACCCATGCCCATGTGATATTAATTGGCCTTGTCCTCAGCTTAAAGGAAAAAGAGAATAGGAGAGCTCTACCCACTTGGGTAGCAGCTTCTGAGGCACAGTGGGCTGTGGGCCTTCAGAATTCACCAGAGAGTAACTTTGGACAGAGTTCCTCAATACTTCCACAGCCACTTGCCTTTTCGCAGAGGGTTCAAGAAGAAAGAAATGAGAAATCATAGAGGAAGCCTAGAGGAAACAGTATCAGATATCTACCAGAATAAAACAAAAATCTGGCCAGCAACAAAGTAACATTAACAAGACTTCCCAGTCCGATTTAACCTGTGATTTTTGTCCAAAAGGTCAGAGTTTTCCATTATAGGGGGAGCTCCCCTAAACTGGCACTGCAGTTCCAGTTAAAGTTACCTGTGGCTTCTGTAGGGAAATTTACAAAAATCAAATGCCTCAAGTCCAATGGAGTCCCCAGGACTCTTCATTTATTATCAGGTGTTCCTCTCCTTTGCAAAGTGCTTCTACATGCCAGATTGTTTAATTGTGAGCCATTGAAGGGCCATTACTCTTCTGATCTTAACATATCTAATATGTGCCCCCAAAATCTTTTTTGGGGGATTAGATGAAATATTTCCCATTTTTATAAGTTTGAAAAATATCAAAACACAAAAGATGCAGGCAAACTTCAACAAAATTGGCACAAATTCCAGCAATGATGTATAGATGAACTGATTTCCAACTCAGGTAAGTAAATTTACCCTACAAAAATGAGCTAGTTCCAACTAGTATAGGCTTACCCACAAAAGAATGAATTCCCAATGAACAAGTTCCAACTTAAGAAAAGTCCAACAACATTTTCCCCCTCCAACAGTGTCTCAGTCTTGGTCTCACTAGTCTCTCAGTCTTCTCCAACTCTTTGCAACCTCGTCGAATGCAGGATGCCAGGCTTCCCTGTCAATCATCAACTCCAGAGTTTCCTCAAACTCATGTCCATCAAGTGGGTGATGCCATTCAACCATCTCATCATCGGTCATCCCCTTCTCCTCATGTCTTTAATCTTTCCCAGCATCAGGGGCTTTTCCAATGAGTCAGTTCCTTGCATCAGGTGATCAAAATATTGGAGCTTCAGCTTCAACATCAGTCCTTCCAATGAATATTCAGGACTTATTTCCTTTAGGATTGGCTGATTGAATCTCCTTGCAGTCCAAGGGACTCTCAAGAGTCTTCTACAACACCATAGTTCAAAAACATCAGTTCTTTGGCACTCAGCTTTCTTTATAGTCCAGCTCTCACACCCAAACATGACTACTGGAAAAGCCATTGCTTGAATATATGGACCTTTGTAACCAAAGTAATGTCTCTGCTTTTAAATATGCTGTCAAGCCTGGTCATAGCTTTTCTTCCAAGGAAAAATTGTCTTTTAATATCATGGCTTCAGTCACCATCTGCAGTGATTTTGGAGCCCAAGAAAATAAAGTCTGTCTCCATTTCCATTGTTTCCCTATCTATTTGCCATGAAGTGAGGGGACCACATGCCATGATCTTCATTTTTGAATGTTCAATTTTAAGCCAGGTTTTCACTCTCCTCTCACTTTCATCAAGAGACCGTAAGTTCTTCTTTGCTTTCTGCCATAAGGGTAGTGTCATCTGCATATCTTAGCTTATTGATAATTCTCCCAGCAATCTTCATTCCAGCTTGTGCTTCATCAGTCTGGCATTTTGCATGATGTACTCTGCATATAAGTTAAATAAGCAGGATGATATATACAGCACTGACATACTCCTTTCCCAATTTGGAACCAGTCCATTGTTCCATGTCCAGTTTTAACTGCCACTTCTTGACCTGCATACAGTTTTCTCAGGAGGCAGGTAAGGTCATCTGGTATTCCCATCTCTTTAAGATTTTTCCACAGTTTGTTCTGATCCTCACAGTTGAAGGCTTTAGTGTAGTCAATGAAGCAGAAGTAGATTTTTCTGTAATCCTTTGGCTTTATCTATGATCCAACAGGTTGGCAATTTGATCTCTCGTTCCTCTGCCTTTCCTAAATTCTGCTTGAACATCTGATAGTTCTGGATTCACACACTTTTGAAGCTTAGCTTGGAGAATTTTGAGGATAACATTGCTAGCACGTGAGATGAGTACAATTGTGCAGTAGTTTGAGCATTCCTTGGCATTGCCTTTCTTTGGGATTGGAATGAAAACTGACCTTTCCTGTCCTGTGGCCACTGCTGTGTTTTCCAAATTTGCTGACATATTGAGTGCAGCACTTTCACATCATCTTTTAGGATTTGAAATAGCTCAATTGGAATTCCATCACCTCCACTAGCTTTGTTCATAGTGATGCTTCCTAAGACCCACTTGACGTCACATTCCAGGATGTCTGGCTCTAGGTGAGTGATTACACCATCGTGATTATCTGGGTCATGAAGATCTTTTTTTGTATAGTTCTTCTGTGTATTCTTGCTACCTCTTCTTAATATCTTCTGCTTCTGTTAGGTCCATGTCATTTCTGTCCTTTATTG
>NW_011494901.1:6842850-6843001 GCF_000754665.1 Bison bison bison
CATTGAGTTGGTGATGCCATCCAACCATCTCATCCTCTGTTGTCCCCTTCTCCTCTTGCCTTCAATCTTTCCTAGCCTCAGATTCTTTTCCAATGAGTCAGTTCTTCACATCAGGTGGCCAAAGTATTGGAGTTTCAGCTTCAACATCAGT
>NW_011494901.1:6843764-6847731 GCF_000754665.1 Bison bison bison
TTTTGCTTTGGCCAAGCCTCTTCTTCCTTCTGGAGCATGTTGGCCTCCTATCAACCTGGGGAGTTCGTCTTTCAGTGTCATATCTTTTTGCCTTTTTATACTGTTCATGGGGTTCTCAATGCAAGAATATGAAGTGGTTTTCCATTCCCTTCTTCAGTGGGCCACATTTTGTCATAACTCCCCACCATGACCCATCCATCTTGGGTGTCCCTATACAGCATGGCTCATAGTTTCACTGAGTTAGAGAAGGTTGTGATCCAAATGATTAGTTTGGTTAGTTTTCTGTGATTGTGGTTTTCATTCTATCTGTCCTCTGATGGATAAGGATAAGAGACTTGTGGAAGATTCCTGATGGGAGGGATGGGCTGTGGTGGAATCTTGGTCTTGGTCTTGTGGGTGGGACCATGCTCAGTTAATCTTTAATTCAATTTTCTGTTGATGGGTGTGGCTGTTTTCCCTCCTTATAGTTTGGCTTCAGGCCAAACTATGGTAGGAGTTATGGTGGCAATGGCAACCTCTTTTGAAAGGACTTATGCCAGCATGTCCCACAGCTCCTCTGTTGTAGTCAGTGTCCCTGGCCCCACAACAGCCCACTGTTGACCAACACCTCCACAAAGAACTCCTGGAGACTCACAAACAAGTCTGACTGCCTCTTGAAGAGTCAATGTTCCTTTCTCCTGAGTCCAGGTGCACACAATGTTTTGTTTGTGCCTTCCTAGAGTCTGGAAGTTTGTGCCTTCCCAGTCCTGTAGTTCTGTAATCAAATCCAACTGGCCTTCAAAGTCAATTTCCCTTAGGGCTATCAGTCCCTTTGCCAGATCTCCAGGTTGGGGAATCTGTGTGGGCCCTGAACTTTTGCAACAGTGTGAGAATTTCTTTGCTGTAATTGCTCTCCAGTTTGTGGGTCGTCTGCTCAGTGGCTGTATGGTGGGGCTATTGTCAACCTCCTTATAGCTTTGTTCATAGTGATGCTTTCAAAAGTCCCACTTGACTTTACATTCCAAGATGTCTGGCTCTAGGTGAGTGATCACACCATCAAGGTTATCTGGGTCATAAAGATATTTTTTGTATAGTTCTCTGTATTCTTGCCACCTCTTTTTAATATCATCTGTTTCTGTTAGGTCCATACCATTTCTATCCTTTATTATGCCCATCTTTGCATGAAATGTTCCCTTGGTGTCTCTAATTTTCTTGAAGAGATCTCTGGTCTTTCCCATTCTATTTCAGTCCAGTTCAGTCACTCAGTCATGTCCAACTTTTTGCGACCCCATGGACTGCAGCACACCAGGCCTCCCTGTTCATCAGCAACTCCCAGAGTTTACTCAAACTCATGTCCATTGAGTTGGTGATGCCATCCAACCATCTCATCCTCTGTTGTCCCCTTCTCCTCTTGCCTTCAATCTTTCCTAGCCTCAGATTCTTTTCCAATGAGTCAGTTCTTCACATCAGGTGGCCAAAGTATTGGAGTTTCAGCTTCAACATCAGTCCTTCCAGTAAATATTCAGGACTGATTTCCTTTAGGATGGGCTAGTTGGATCTCCTTTCAGACCAAGAGACTCTCAAGAGTCTTCTCCAACACCACAGTTCAAAATCATCAATCCTTAGGTGCTCAGCTGTCTTTATAGTCCAACTCTCACATGCATACGTCACCACTGGTAAAACCATAGCTTTGACTACATGGACCTTTGTTGGCAAAGTAATGTCTCTGTTTTTTAATATGCTGTCTAGGTTGATTATAGCTTTCCTTCCAAGGAGCAAGCATCTTTTAATTTCATGGCTGCAGTCACCAGCTGCAGTGATTTTGGAGCACCCCAAAATAGTCTGTCACTGTTTCCACTGTTGCCCCATCTTTCCACTGCTGCCATGCAGTGATGGGACCAGATGCCATGATCTTAGTTTTCTGAATGTTGAGTTTTAATCCGACCATTCTATTGCTTTCCTCTATTTCTTTGCATTGATCACCAATGAAGGTTTTTTTTATCTCTCCTTGCTTTTCTTTGGAACTCTGCACTGAAATGGGTATATCTTTCCTTTTATCCTTTGCCTTTCACTCCTCTTCTTTTCACAGCTATTTGTAAGGCCTCTTTAGACAACCATTGTGCCTTCCTGCATTTCTTTTTCTTGGGGATGGTCTTGATCCCTGCCTCCTGAGCAGTGTCATGAACCTCTGCCCATAGTTCATCAGGCACTCTGTATATCAGATCTAATCCCTTGAATCCATTTGTCACTTCCACTGTAATAAGGGATCTGATGTAGGTCATATCTGAATGGTCTAGTGGTTTCCCCCACTATCTTCAATTTAATTCTAAGTTTGCAATAAGGGGTTCATGATCTGAGCCACAATCAGCTCCCAATCTTGTTTTTGCTGACTGTATAGAGCTTCTCCATCTTTGGCTGCAAAGAATATAATCAATCTGATTTCAGTACTGACCATCTGGTGATGTCCATATGCAGTCTTCTCTTGTGCTGTTGGAAGAGGGTTGTACAGTCTTCTCTTGTGCTGTTGGAAGAGGGTGTTTGCTATGACCAGTGAATTCTCTTGGCAAAACTCTATTAGCCTTTGCCCTGCTTCATTCTGTACTCCAAGGCCAAATTTGCCTGTTACTCCAGGTATTTCTTGATGTCCCACTTTTGCATTCCAGTCCCCTATAATGAAAAGGATATTTTTTGGGGGTATTAATTCTAGAAGGTCTTGTAAGTCTTCATAGTACCATTCAGCTTCAGCATTATTGGTCAAGGCATAGACTTGCATTACTGTGATATTGAATGGTTTGCCTTGGAAAGGAACAGAGATCATTCTGTCGTTTTTGAGATTGCATCCAAGTACTGCATTTCAGACTCTTTTGTTGACTATGATGGTTATTCATTTCTTCTAAGAGATCGTCACCCACAATAGTAGGTAATGGTCTTCTGAGTTAAATTCACCCATTTTAGTTCATTTTAGCTCACTGATTCTTAAAATGTCAATATTCACTCTTGCCATCTGCTGTTTGATCAGTTCCAGTTTGCCTTGATTCATGGACCTAACATTCCAGGTTCCTATGCAGTATTGCTCTTTACAACATTGGACTTTACTTCCATCACCAGTCACATCCATAACTAGGTATTGATATTGTTTTGGCACCTGGGATTACACGTCCAGTCCAGGGTGACCCCCTTCCTGATCCTGCACCTGGGCTTATATGTCCACAGTTTCCATGCTGCAGCCCCTCTTCAGAAGATTTACCCGGGGTCACATGGCCACAGTTTCCTTGGTGAAACCCCACACAGTCCCTGTATATGAAGTCACATGACCAGTCTCCAGGATGATCTCACCTCACCAGAACTTGTACGTGAGATAAACATAAACAGTCTCCAGGGTGACCTCCTCCTGACCCTGCACCGGGTGTCACATTTCCACAGTCCTCTTGATGACATCTCTCCCCACACCCTGTACATGGGATCACGTGTGCCCAGTCTCCATGGCGACCACCCTCCAACCCTTTTACCTGGAGTCAAATGCCTGAAGCATCCTGGGTGACCCCCTCCAAGACTATATACATGGGGTCACACGTCCACAGTATCCATTTCAGTTCATTTCAGTCGCTCAGTTGTGTCTGACTCTTTGCAACCTCATGAATTGCAGCACGTCAGGCCTCCCTGTCCATCACCAACTGCCAGAGTTCCTCAAACTCACGTCCATCGAGTTGGTGAGGCCATCCAGCCATCTCATCCTCTGTCGTTCCCTTCTCCTCCTTCCCTTAATCCCTCCCAGCATCAGAGTCTTTTCCAATGAGTCAACTCTTCGCATGAGGTGGCCAAAATATTGGAGTTTCAGCTTTAGCATCAGTCCTTCCAAAGAAATCCCAGGGCTGATCTCCTTTAGAATGGACTGGTTGGATCTCCTTGTAGTCCAAGGGACTCTCAAGAGTCTTCTCCAACACCACAGTTCAAAAGCATCAATTCTTTGGCGCTCAGTCTTCTTCAC
>NW_011494901.1:6847856-6848140 GCF_000754665.1 Bison bison bison
ATTCCTTTTCCGGTTTGGAACCAGTCTGCTGTTCCATGTCCAGTTCTAACTGTTGCTTCCTGACCTGCATACAGATTTCTCAAGAGGCAGGTCAGGTGGTCTGGTATTCCCACCTCTTTCAGAATTTTCCACAGTTTATTGTGATCCACACACACAAAGGCTTGGCATAGTCAATAAAGCAGAAGTAGATGTTTTTCTGGAACTCTCTTGCTTTTTCCATGATCCAGTGGATGTTGACAATTTGATCTCTGGTTCTTCTGCCTTTTCTAAAACCAGCTTGGACA
>NW_011494901.1:6848563-6856540 GCF_000754665.1 Bison bison bison
TATTGCTGAAGCCTGGCTTGGAGAATTTTGAGCATTACTTTACTAGCGTGTGAGATGAGTGCAATTGTGTGGTAGTTTGAGCATTCTTTGGCATTGCCTTTCTTGGGGATTGGAATGAAAACTGACCTTTTCCAGTCCTGTGGCCACTGCTGAATTTTCCAAAGTTGCTGGCATATTGAATGCAGCACTTTCACAGCATCATCTTTCAGGATTTGAAATAGCTCAATTGGAATTCCATCACCTCAACTAGCTTTGTTCTTAGTGATGCTTTCTAAGGCCCACGTGACTTCACATCCAGGATGTCTGGCTCTAGGTGAGTGATTACACCATCGTGATTATCTGGGTCGTAAAGTTATTTTTTGTACAGTTCTGCTGTGTATTCTTGGCACCTCTTCTTAATATCTTCTGCTTCTGTTAGGTCCATATCATTTCTGTCCTTTATTGAGCCCATCTTTGCATGAAATGTTCTCTTGGTATCTCTAATTTTCTTGAAGAATTCTCTAGTCTTTCCTATTCTGTTGTTTTCCTCTATTTCTTCGCATTGATTACTGAGGAAGGCTTTCTTATCTCTCCTTGCTCTTCTTTGGAACTCTGCTTTCAGATGCTTATATCTTTCCTTTTCTCCTTTACTTTTCACTTCTCTTCTTTTCACAGCTATTTGTAAGGCCTCCCCAGACAGCCATTTTTCTTTTTTGCATTTCTTTTCCATGGGGACCCAGGGTAACCCCAACTCACTGACAATGTACCTGGGGTCACATGTCCACAGTCTCCAGGATTACCCTGCATCCAAAACCCAATAGCTGCGGTCACACGTCCAGTCTCCACAGTGACCCCCTTCCAGGTGCTGCACTGGGAGTTAAAAATCCACTGTCTCCACGTTGACACCCCTCTTTGTACCCATTACCAGGTGTAACAGTGCCAGTCTCCCTGGTGAATGCCCTCACAGACCTTGCACATGGGAAGACATGTTCACATTTTCCAGGGTGAACACCCTCCGGACCCTGAACCTGGGGTCACATGTCCACAGTCTCCAAGGTGACGCCCCTCCATATCTTTTACCTAGGGTCTCACATCCACAGTCTGCAGGGTGATGCCATCTCACCAGAACTTGTACCTGGGTTCACATATCCAGTTTCCTATGTGACCCCCCATCAGACCCAGCACCTTGATTCACAAGTCCACATTCTCTAGGGTGACAGCTTCCCAGAACCTGTACCTGTAATATCACCTCCACAGTCTCCTTGGTGAGCCCTCTCTCCAGACCCACCACCTGGGATCACAAGAGCACAATCTCCTGGGTAACTTTAAGCCCCAACCCATTACCTGGGGTATATGTCCACAGTCTCCAGGGTAACCTCACCTCCTAGACCCTATACCTGGAGTTGCACATCCACAGTCTCCATGGTTATCCCCTCCCAGATCACGCACCTGGGATCACACATCCACAGTATCCAGGGAGAACCCCCTCCCCAGACCCTGCACTTTGGGTCATGTGTCCACAGTCCTCAGGGTGACCTCATCACCCAGACCCAGCAACGAGAATCATATGCACACAATCTCCATGGTAACCCCACCTCTCAGACCCCATACCAGGAATTTCACATCCACAGTCTTCATGATGAACCCCTCCCAGGCCATGCACCTGGGATCACACATCCAGTTTCCAGGGTAACCTCCTTCCCCCTCTGTACCAGAGGTTACATGACCATAGTTTCCACGCTGACACCCCACTTCTTTACCTGGTGTCACATGGCCACAGTTTCCCTGGTGAACCCCTTCATAGACCTTGTACATGGGGACACATGTCCACAGTCTCCATGGTGAACACCCTCCCAGACACTTCACCTGGGTCACACATCTACAGGCTCTAGGGTCAGCCTCTATACCAGACACTGCATTTTGGGTCGCATGTCCCCTATCTCCAGAGAGAAAACACCTTGCAGAACCTGCACCTGGGGTCACACATCCAGTCTCCAGGAAAGCCCTCTCCCCAGACCCTGCACCTGGTGTCAGATGTCCACAGTCCAGGGTGACCTCTACTTCCATACCCTTCACAAGCTAAAGGGTGACTCCTTTGAAATACCTTCACCTGGGGTCAAATGTCCACAGTCTCCTTGGTAATGCCTCGCTCAGACCCTGTACCTGAGGTCACATTTCCAGTTTCCAGGGTAACCTCCTCTCCCACACCCTATACCTGGGGTCACACATCCACATTATCCATGGTGACCCCACCTCACCAGAACTTGTACCTGAGGTACATGTCCACAGTCTCTAGAGTGACCTCACCTCATCAGACCTTTTACTTCTGGTCGATGTCCACAATCTCCAGGGTGACCCCACCTTTCCAAAACTTGTACCTGTTGTCATATATCCAGTTTCTAGGCTGACCCCACATCATCCAACCTTTTACTTGTGGTCACACAGTCTCCAGTGTGCCCACCACTCCCAGACCCTGAACCTTTTGTCACTTGTCTACAGTCTCCAGGGATCCTATACTGTGGTCACATGACCACAGTCTTCAGGGAGACCCCACCACACCAGACTGATCACCTGGGGTCGTGTGTCCAGTCTCCAGGGTGACACCCTCCCAGATCTTGCACCTGAGGTCACATGTGTAGACATGTCCCCAGGGTGACCCCTCCCAGACCCTGTAACTGGTGTCACATGTCCACAGTCTGAAGGGTGACACTCTTTCAGACCTCATACCTAGGGTCACATATCTGCAGTTCCCTATGTGACCCTCCCAGACACTGTAACTGGAGTCACACGTCCAATCTCCAGGATGATCCTTTCCCAAACCCTGCAATTGGGCTTACAAGTCCACAGTCTCCATGGTGACCTCTTCTCGACCTTTCACTTGGGTTCACATATCCACATTCTCCAGAGTAACCACCCCAGATTCTCAACCTGTGGTCACACATCCAGTCTCCAGGGTGACACACTCCTAGACCCTGAAACTGGGGTCACATGTCCATAGTCTCCTGGGTGACACCCCCTCCCAGTGCCTACACCTGGGGTCAAATTTTCACAGTCTCCAGGTTAACATCCCTCCCAGATCCTGTACCTGGGGTCACACACCCACAATCTTCAGGGTGACTCCCCATCCAAGACCCTGTACCTGGGGTCACATGTCCACAGTCTCCAGGGTGACCCCACCCTCCAGCCCTGTACCTGGGGCCACAGGTCCACAGTCTTTATGGTGAGCCCCTTCCCTAGACCTTGCAACTGGGATCACACATCCACAGTCTCCAGGGTGACCCCACACTCAAGACCCTGTATGTGGGTTCACATGTCCATATTCTCCAGGGTGATCCCACCACCCAGATCCTGCACCCACCGTCTCATGTCCACAGTCTCCAGAGTGAGACTCTGAACTTGGTGTCACACATCCTCAGTCTCTGGGGTAACAACCCCTCCCAGTGTCTACACCTGTGGTCAAATTTCCAGTCTCCAGAGTTACCCCCTTCCAGACCCTGTACTTGCAGACACATGTCCATAGTCTTCAGGATGATGCCACACTCCAGACACTTTTCTTGGGGTCACACATCCACAGTCTCAAAGGTGAAACCCCTCCCCAGGTCCTGTACATGAGATCACATGTCCACAGTCTCCAGGGTGAACCCACTCTCAAGACCCTGTATCTGGCTTCACTCGTCCACAATCCCAGGTGACCCCACCTCCCAAATGCCATACCTAGGCTCACACATCCACAGTCTCCAGGGTAACCCCACCTTTCAGACCCTGTACTTGGAGTCATACATCCATAGTCTCCAGGTTGACCCCACCTCCCAGACACTGTACCTGGGGTTACATGTACACAGTCTTCATAGTAAACCCACTTCCCAGACCCTGCATCTGGGTAGAGGTTACAACAGACAATGCAGAAATGCAAAGGATTATAATAGACTGTTATGAGCGACTATATTGCAATAAAATCGATAAATGGAAGAAATGGACAGATTCTTAGAAAAGTTCAATCCTACAAGACTGAACTAAGAAGAAATAGAACCTATGAATAACCCAATTACAAACACTGAAACTGTGATCAAAAACTCCCACAAAACAAAAGCCCAGGACCAGATGGCTTCACAGGAGAATTCTATCAAACATTCAGATAAGAGCTAATGCCTATGCTTCTAAAACTCTTTCAAAAAACTGCAGAAGAAGGAACACTTCCAAACTCATTCTACAAGGCCACCAACATCCTGATACCAAAACCAGACAAATACAATGCAAAAAAGGAAAACTACAGGCCAATATCACTAATGAATATGGATGAAAAAATCCTCAACAAAATTTTAGCAAACAGAATTCAGAAACACATTCAAAAGCTCGTACACCATGATCAAGTTGAGTTTATTCCAGAGATGCAAGGATTCTTCAATAAATGCTAATCAATCAATGTGGTACACCATAATAACAAATTGAAAGATAATAATTTTATGATAATCTCAATAGATGGTGTAAAAGTCTTTGACAAAATTCAGCACCCATTTATGATTAAAACTCTTCAAAAAACGGGCAAGAAGGAACCTACCTCAACATAGTAAAGGCCATATATAATAAGCCTACAGCAAACATTATTCTCACTGGTGAAAAACTGAAAACATTCTGCCTAAGATAAGGAACAAGACAATGGTGTCCATTTTCACCACTATTATTCAACATAGTTTTGGAATGTCCTAGCTACAGCAATCAGAGAAGAAAAAGAAATAAAAAGTAATCCAAATCAGAGAAGAAGAAGTAAGCTCTCACTGTTTGCAGATGACATGATACTGTACATAGAAAACCCTCAAGAGGTATCAGAAAAGTACTAGAGTTAGTCAGTGAATTTAGCAAAGTTGTAGGATACAAAATCAATATACAGAAATCACTTGCATTTCCATATACTAACAATGAGAAATTAGAGAAATTAAGGAATCAATCTCATTCACCACTGCAACAAAAAGAATTAGGTATCTAGGAATAAATTTACCTAAAGAGACAAAAGAACTGTACACAGAAAGTTATAAGACATTATAATGAAAGAAATCAAAGATGACATATACAGATTGAGAGATATTCCATGTTCCTTGATAGGAAGAATCAATATTGTGAAAATGATTATACTACCAAATGCAATTTATAGATTCAATGTGATCCCTATCAAATTACCAATGGCATTTTAATCAAACCTTTAACAAAAAATTTTTTCAAAATTCATATGGAAGCACAAAAGACCCCTAATAGTCAAAGTAGTCTTGAGAAAGAATCGAGCTGGAGGAACCAACTTCCTAACTTCAGATCATACTACAAAGCCACAGTCACCAAAACGGTGTGGTACTGGCACAAAAGCAGAAATATAGACCAATGAAATAACATAGAAAGCCCAGAAATAATCCCATGCACCTATGGGTACCTTGATTTTGACAAAGGAAGCAACAATATTCAGTGGGGCAAAGACAGCCTCTTCAATAAACGGTGCAAGGAAAACTGGACAGCTACATACAAAACAATGAAATTAGAATATGTCCTAACACCATACACAAAGATAAAATGGATTAAGTATCTAAATGTAAACACAGAAATTATAATACTCTTAGAGGAATGCATAGGCAAAACACTTGATGACATAAATCAAAGCAAGATCCTCTGTGACCCACCTCCTCCAGTAATGGAAATGAAAATAAAAGGATATAAGTGGGACCTGATTAAACTTAAAAGCTTTTGCACAGCAAAGGAAACCATAAAAAAGGTGAAAAGACAACCCTCAGAATGGAAGAAAATAATAGTAAATGAAACAACTGACAAAGGATTAATTTCCAAAACATATAAGCAGCTCATACAACTCAATACCTTAAAAAAAAAATCAAAAAGTGGGAAAAAGACCTAAACAGACATTTCTCCAAGAAGACTTACAGATGACTAACAAACACATTATTAGAGAAATGCAGATCAAAACTACAATGAGATATCACCTCACACCAGTCAGAATGGCCATCATCAAAATCTACAAACAATAAATTTTGGAGAGGGTGTGGAGAAAAGGGAATGCTCTTGCACTTTTGGTGTGAATGTAAATTGATACAGCCACTATGGAAGATGACATGGAGGTTCCTTAAGAAACTAGGAATAAAGCCACCATATGACTCTGCAATCCCACTCCTAGGCATATATCCTGAGGAAATCAAAATTGAAAAAGGCACATGTATCCCATTGTTCATTGCAGCACTATTTACAACAGCTAGAACATGGAAGCAATCTAGATGTTCATTGACAGAAGAATGGATGAAGAAGTTGCGGTACATATATACAATGGAATATTACTCAGCCATAAAAAGGAACAAATTTGAGTCACTTCTAATGAGGATGATGAACCTAGAGCTTATTACACAGAGAGAAGTAAGACAGAAAGAGAAATATCATATTCTAATGCATATATAATGAATCTAGAAAAAAGGTACTGAAGAATTTATTTGGAGGGCAGTAATAGAGAAACAGACATAGAGAACAGACTTTTGGGCATGGGGAGAGGGGAGGAGAGGGTGAGAAGTATGGAGAGAGTAACATGGAAACTTACACTACCATATGTAAAATAGATAGCTAATGGGAATGTGAGGTATGTCTCAGGAAACTCAAACAGGGGCTCTGTGTCAACCTAGAGGGGTGAGATGGGTAGGAAGATGGGAAGGAGTCCCAAAAGGGAGGGGAGATATGTATACCTAAAACTGATTCATGTTGAGGTTTGACAGAAAAAAAGCAAAATTCTGTAAAGCAATTATCCTTCAATAAAAAATAAATTAATAATAAATAAATAAATAAAAAGAGAGAAAAAGAAAGAAAACTGTATCATGGCATCCAGTCCCATCACTTCATGGCAAAGAGATGGGGAAACTATGGAAACAGTGACAGATTTTATTTTGGGGGCTTCCAAAATCACTGCAGATGATGACTGCAGCCATGAAATTAAAAGACACTTGCTCCATGGAAGAAAAGCTTTGACCAACGTAAACAGCATACTAAAAACCAGAGACATTACTTTGTCAACAAAGTTCCATCTAGTCAAAGCTATGGTTTTTCCAGTAGTATGGATGTGAGAGTTGGACTATAAATAAAGCTGATCACCAAAGAACTGAAGCTTTTGAACTGTGGTGTTAGAGAAGACTCTTGAGAATTCCTTGGACTGCAAGGAGATCAAACCAGTCAATCCTAAAGGAAATCAGTCCTGAATATTCATTGGAGGGACTGATGCTGAAACTGATTGAAGGCAGGAGGAGAAGGGGACGACAGAGGATGAGATGGTTGGATGGCATCACAGACTTGATGGAGATGAGTTTGAGCAAGGTCCAGGAATCGGTGATGGACAGTGAAAGCCTGGTTTGTTGCAGTCTATGAGGTCACAAAGAGTTGAACATAACTGGGCGACTGAATTGAACTGAATAATTAGGGATGTTGAACATCTTTACATATGTTTAGCAACAGTCTGTATGACTTCTTTTGAGGACTGTTTATTTAGATCATCAGTCCATTTTGGATTGTGCTGTTTTGTCTCATACTGAGGTACATGTGCTCTATGTATATGTTGGAAATTAGTCTCTTACTAATCACTTTATTTGCAAATATTTTCTAGTATTATGTGGTTTGTCTTTTCACTCTGTTTATAGTTTCCTTTGCATTGCAAAATATTTTAAGTTACAGTTCAGTTCAGTTGCTCAGTCGTGTCTGACTCTTTCTGACCCCATGAACTGCAGCATGCCAGGACTCCCTGTCCATCACCAACTCCCGGAGTTTACCCAAACTCATGTCCATTGAATCGGTGATGGCATCCAACCATCTCATCCTTTGTCATCCCCTTCTCTTCCTGCCTTCAATCCCTCCCAGCATCAGGGTCTTTTCAAATGAGTCAGCTCTTTGCATGAGGTGGCCAAAGTATTGGAGTTTCAGCTTCAGCATCAGTCCTTCCAATGAACACCCAGGACTGATCTCCTTTAGGACTGT
>NW_011494901.1:6856640-6883476 GCF_000754665.1 Bison bison bison
CAAAGTATTGGAGTTTCAGCTTCAGCATCAGTCCTTCCAATGAACACCCAGGACTGATCTCCTTTAGGATGGACTGGTTGGATCTCCTTGCAGTTCAAGGGACTCTCGAGAGTCTTCTCCAACACCACAGTTCAAAAGCATCGGTTCTTCTGCACTCAGCTTTCTTTATAGTCCAACTGTCATCCATACATGACTACTGGAAAAACCATAGCCTTGACTAGACGGACCTTTGTTGACAAAGTAATGTCTGCTTTTGAATAAGCTATCTACATTGGTCATAACTTTCCTTCCAAGGAGTAAGTGTGTTTTAATTCCATGGCTGCAATCACCATCTGCAGTGATTTTGGATTCCCCCCAAAATAAAGTCAGCCACTGTTTCCGCTGTTTCGTATCTATTTGCCATGAAGTGCCAGGACTGGATGCCATGATTTTAGTTTTCTGAATGTTGAATTTGGTTCTATTTGCCTATTTTTGTTTTTTATTTTCATTACGAGAGATATCTAAATAGAGTTACTGCTGCAATTTCTGTTCTACCTACGTTTTACTCCATGAGTTATAGTATCTATACTTAGATATTTGATCCATTTTATCTTTATTTTTGTATATGATATTAAAGAATATTCTAATTTTTTTCTTTTCCATACAGTTGTCCAGTTTTTCCAGCACCACAATTGAAGATCTTGAGTTTTCTTCATTGTATATTCTTGCCTTCTTTGTCATAGATCAATTGGAAGTAAGCATGTAGGTTTATGTCTGGGTTCCCATTCTGCATCATTGATCTCTATGTCTGTTTTTATGCCAGTATCATATAATTTTGATGACTTTAACTTTGTAGCATAGTTTGAAGTCAGGAAGCTTGATTCCTTCAGCTCCATTTTTCTCTCTTAAGGCTGATTTGGATATTTGGGGTCTTTTGTGTTTCAATACAAACTGTAAAACAATTTTGTTCTAGTTCTGAGAAAAATGTCATTGGTCATTTGATTGAGATTGCATTGAAACTGTAGATTGCTCTGGGTAGTAGAGTAATTTTGACAGCATTGATTCTTCCAATTCATAAACACATTATTTTTCTTCATCTGTATCATCTTTGATTTCATACAAAATATCTCATAGTTTTCTGAGTATATGCCTTTTGCCTCATTCAATAAGTTTATTCCTAACAGTTTAATTCTTTTTGATGTGATGGTAAAGAGAATTGTTACCTTAATTTTTTCAGGCCTTTCATTTTTAGTATATAGGAATGCAAGAGAAATCTGTGTATTAATTCTGTATCCTGAAAATTTACTCAGTTCATTGATTAGGTCTTGTAGCTTTCTGAAGTGTCTTTAGTATTTTCTGTGTATAGAATTAGGCTTTACCTAATTCTGTACCTAGTTGGTGCTAGTGGTAAAGAACCTGCCTGCCAATGCAGGAGATGTAAAAGAGGTGGGTTCAGTCCCTAGGTCAGGAACATTCCTTGGAGAAAGGTTCAGCAACCCACTCCAGTATTCTTGCTTGGAGAATCCCACGAGTCTGGCAGGATACAGTCCACAGGCTCATAAAGAGTCAGACATGACTCAAGTGACCTAGTACAGACATGTATAGTATCATGTCATCTATCAACAGTGATAGTTTTGCTTACTCTTTTTCAATTTGGATTCCTTTTATTTATTTTTCATCTTTGAATGCCATGACTAGAACTTCCAAGACTATTCTTAATAAAAACAGCGAGAATGGATATCATTGACTTGTTTCTGATCTTAGAGGAAATGCCCTTAAATTCTCACCATTGAGGATGATGCTTGCTGTGAGTTTGTTGTATATGATCCTTATCATGTTTAAGTAGGTTCTCCTATGTCTACTTATTGGAGCACTTTATTTTATTTATATATTTATTTTTTACTGTAAGTGGCTGTTGAATTTTGTTAAAAAGCTCCCCCTCCCTCATCTATTGAGATAATCACATTGCTTTGATCCTTCAATTTGCTAATGTGGTGTATTACAATGATTGATTTATAGGTATTGAAAAATCCTTGCATCCCTAAGATAAATCTCACTTGACCATTGTGTCTGGTTGTTTTAATCTGTTGTTGGGTTTGGTTTTCTTGTATTTTGTTGAGATTTCTCTATGTTCATCAGGGTTATTGGACTGTAATTTTATTATTATTTTTTTGTGTGGTATCTTTACTGATTTTGATATCAAGGCAATGGTGGCATTTAGATTGAGTTTGGAAGTGTTCCTTCCACTACAATTTGTTGAATAGTTTCAGAAATATAGGTGTTACCTCTATCAAATTTGGTAGAATTCACCCATGACACCGTCTTGTCCTGGACGATTATGTTTTCAGAGTTTTAAAATTACTGATTTGACTTCATTACTGGTAATTGGTCTGTTAATATTTTCTGTTTCTTACTGGTTTAGTCTTGGGAGATGATACATTTCCAAGAATTTATCCATTTTTTCTAGGCTTTCCATTTGATTGCTGTAGTTGCTTGCAGTAGTCTCTTCTAGTCCACTGTATTTCTGTGGTATCTATTGTACTGCCTCATTTTTCACTTCTGATTTTATTCATTAGGCCCTCCTCCATTTTTTTGTTAATGAGTCCAGCTTGCTGCCGCTGCTGCTAAGTCACTTCAGTCATGTCCGACTCTGTGTGACCCCATAGATGGCAGCCCATCAGGCTCCCCCATTCCTGGGATTCTCCAGGCAAGAACACTGGAGTGGGTTGCCATTTCCTTCTCCAATGCATGAAAGTGAAAAGTGAAATTGAAGTCGTTCCGTCATGTCCGACTCCTAGCGACCTTATTGACTGCAGCCTACCAGGCTCCTCCGCCCATGGGAATTTCCAGGCAAGAGTACTGGAGTGGGTTGCCATTGCCTTCTCCGAGGGTTTGCCAATTCTGTTTAGCCTTTGAAAGGACCAGGTATTAACTTTTAATATCTAGGATTTTAACAAAAAAAGTTTAGTGTTTTAGTGTAACAGAAATTAATTTTTTATTGCCAGATAACATTCACTAGATGGTTTTAATATGTATATATTTTTTTACACTGTAGCCCACTGTTCCCCATTTTTATATGTTGAACTTATAGAATATGACATTTATATCTGACAATGCATAATCTCTTATAACTTCATCAGATTTACCATTTCCTTTATATCAATATTTTAAATATTTATTCCTTTAATATGTATCAGAAATATTTAGTGTGTATGGTGCACATACATTTGTGTACCATCATGCCTACTGGAGTATCAGGCACCTGATAAGTGCTTGGATGACTGAACCGTTTGTGTAGTTGGCTGGGTTCACATGTTATTGACTTACACACTAGTAAGAAATATATTAGGAAATGCTGAGGTAAAATTTTGCACTTTTTTTGTGGTTACCATAGACAGAAAGTTGAGGAGATAATAAAGAAAATAATTGGCAGATGTTTCTTTTAATTAAAAGTACTCTATAGTAAAATAATTATCTCAGCTTGTGAATGTTGATAATTATTTAAAAATCAGCAGTATCCTTTATATATTAAGATATACTGTGAATCTTTTAGAAATAAAAGACACTTTTCTACACCTGTGAAAGGGAAAGCCCTCAGCTAGATTCTAAGTGTCATTTGTCTCCTTTATTCAATGGTATATTTTACAGATGTAGAAATAGATTTTAGGGACTAGATATTATAAACAGAGTGCCTGATGAACTATGGAGGGAGGTTCTTGACATTGTACAGGAAAAAGGGATGAACCATCCCCAAGAAAAAGAAATGCAAAAAGGAAAATGGCTTTCTGTGGAGGCCTTAAAAATAGCTGTGAAAAGAAGAGAAGTGAAAAGCACAAGAGAAAAGAAAGATATACCGATTTCAATGCAGAGTGCCAAAGAATAGCAGGGAGAGATAAGAAAGTTTTCCTCAGCGATCAATGCAAAGAAATAGAGGAAAAAAATAGAATGGGAAAGACTAGAGATCTCTTCAAGGAAATTAGAGATACCAAGGGAACATTTCATGTAAAGATGGGCTCCATAAAGGACAGAAATGGTATGGACCTAACAGAAGCAGAAGATATTAAGAAGAGGTAGCATAGAAGAATTGTACAAAAAAGATCTTCATGACCCAACTAATCATGATGATGTGATCAGTCACCTAGAGCCAGACATCCTGGAATGTGAAGTCAAATGGACCTTAAGAGGCATCACTATGAACAAAGCTAGTGGAGGTGATGGAATTCCAGTTGAGCTATTTCAAATCCTAAAAGATGATGCTATGAATGTGCTGCAGTCGATATGTCAGCAAATTTGGAAAATGCAGCAGTGGGCACAAGACTAGAAAAGGTTGGTTTTCATTCCAATCCCAAAGAAAGGCAATACCAAAGAATGCTTAAACTACTGCACAATTGCACTCATCTCACATGCTAGTGAAGTAATGCTCAAAATTCTCCAAGCCAGGCTTAAGCAATATGTGAACCATGAACTTCCAGATGTTCAAGCTGGTTTTAGAAAAGGCAGAGGAACCAGAGATCAAATTGCCAACAACATCTGCTGGATCATGGAAAAAGCAAGAGAGTTCCAGAAAAACATCTGTTTCTCCTTTATTGACTATGCCAAAGCCTTTGACTGCATGGATCACAATGAACTGTGGAAAATTCTGAAAGAGATGGGAATACCAGACCACCTGACGTGCCTCTTGAGAAACCTGTATGCAGGTCAGGAAGCAACAGTTAGAACTGGACATGGAACAACAGACTGGTTCCAAATAGGAAAAGGAGTACCTTAAGGCTGTATATTGTCACCCTACTTATTTAACTTAAATGCAGGGTACATCATGAGAAATACTGATCTGGAAGAAGCACAAGCTGGAATCAAGATTGCTGGGAAAAATATCAATAACCTGAGATATGCAGATGACACCACCCTTATGGCAGAAAGTGAAGAGGAACTAAAGTGCCTATTGATGAAAGTGAAAGAGGAGAGTGAAAGTGTTGGCTTAAAATTCAACGTTAAGTAAACTAAGATCATGGCATCCAGTCCCATCATTTCATGGCAAATAGATGGGGAAACAGTGGAAACAGTGTTAAACTTTATTTTTTTGGGCTCCAAAATCACTGCAGATGGTGACTGCAGCCATGAAATTAAAAGATTCTTACTCATTGGAAGGAAAGTTATGACCAACTTAGACAGCATATTAAAAAGCAGAGACATTACTTTGCCAACAAAGGTGCATCTAATCAAGGCTATGGTTTTTCCAGTAGTCATGTATGGATGTAAGTTGGACTATAAAGAGAGCTGAGCAATGGAGAATTGATGCTTTTGAACTGTGGTGTTGGAGAAGACTCTTGAGAGTTCCTTGGACTGCAAGGAGATCCAACCAGTCGATCCTAAAGGAAATCCATCCTGAGTGTTCATTGAAGGACTGATGTTGAAGCTGGAACTCCAATTCTTTGGCCACCTCATGCGAAGAGCTCACTCATTTGAAAAGACCCTCATCCTGGGAAAGATTGAGGGCAGGAGGAGAGGGGGAGGACAGAGGATGAGATAGTTTGAAGGCATCACTGACTCAATGTACATGAGTTTGAGTAAACTCCAGGAGTTGGTGATGGACAGGGAGGCCTGGTGTCCTGTGGTCCATGGTAGAGTCAGACAAGACTGAGCAACTTAACTGAACTGAAAGTGCCCCCAAGGTGTGTCAGCCAGGATAACCTGGATATGTGAGCTCAGGTGCAGTGTCTGAAATGGGGATCACAGTGGAGACTATCAACATGTGACTTCAGGTGCAGGGTATGGGAGTGTGGTCATCCTGAAGATGTGTGGAAACAAGCACAGAGTCTGGAAGGAAAGGGAAACTGTGGAGAAGTCAACAAATGTACAGGTTATGAGAGGTGGAGTCACACTGGAGACTGAGGACATGTGATCCAAATTACAGGGTCTGGGAAGGGGGTCAACATGGAACCTGTGGATCTGTGACTATAGGTGCAGAGTTTGGGAAATGACATCACACAGGAGACTGTAGACATGGGACACCAGGTGAAGGGTCTGGGAGAGAGTCATCATGGAGAATGTTGATGTGTGGCCAAAGGTACAGGATTTTGAGGATGGGGAAAACTTGCAGACTGTGGACATGTGACCCAAGGTACAGGGTTGGGAAGATGGGGTCACCCTGGTGACTGTTCCATGTGACCCCAGGAACAGTGTCTATGGAGGGGTGTCATCCTGGCCACCATGGATGTGCAATGCCAGGTACAGGGTCTGATATGGGGTCACCCTGGAGACTGAGGCCATGTGACTGGAGGTACAATATTCAGTGAGGTGGGGACACCCTGGAGACTGCAGATATGTAACCCCAACTGCAGGGTCTGGGAGATGTGTCACCCTGGATACTGTGGACGTGTGAGACCAGGTGAATGATCTGGGAGGCTTTGCCAACCAGGAGACCGTGGATGTGGAACCAAGGTACACAGGCTTGGAAGTGGTGTTACCCTAGAAACTGCGGATGTTTGACCCAAGTACCAGTGTCTGGCAGGTGAGGTGATTCTGGAGTCTGTGGACTCAGGTGCACATTCTGGGAATTGTGGTCACCCTGAGACTGTGTACATGTGACCCTGGGTACATGGTCTGGGAGTTGGTGTCATCCTGGTGAATGTGCCCATGTGACACCATGTACAAGGTCTGGTAAAGTGTTCACCCTAGAGACTGTGGACATATGATTCCAGGTACAATGTCTGGAAGATGGGGTCATGCTAGAGACTGTAGACATGTGACCCAAAGTGCAGGTGCGGGGGAGGGAGTCACACTGCAAAATGTGGACATTTAACCCCACCTAGGTATAAGATCTGGGGAGGGGAGTCACCCTGGAGATGGTGGATCTGTGTACCCAGTATCAGACTCTGGTGTGGGTGTTACCATGGAAACTTTGGACACTTGATACCAGGTGAAGGGACAGGGAAGCAGCTTCACCCTCAAAACCCTGGAGGTGTGACCCCAGGTTCAGAGTCTGGGAAGGGAGTCATTCAGGAATCTGTGGAAATATTATGACAGATACAGGATCTGCTGTGGTCACCCTTGCAAACATGTACATGTGACACCTAGTGTAAGTTCTGAGATGGGGGGTCATCCTGGAGACTGGAGAAGTGAAATCACAGGTGCAGTGTGTGGAGATCTGTTTCACCTTGGAGACTGTGGACATGTGACCTCAGGTGGTTCATCTTGGAGGGAGATCATCCTGGAGATTCTGGACATGTGACCCTAGGAACAGGGTGTGAGAGTGGATCATCCTTGAGACTGTGAGCTTTTGACCCAGTTACAGGGTACTGGAGAGGTAATTACCGTGGATAATATGCACATGTGTCCCCAGGTACAGGGTCTGGGAGGTGAAGTCACCCTGGAGACTGGATATATGACCATAGTTGCAGGGTGTGGGAGGTAATGTCACCCTGGAGGTCCTGTGATGCAAGGGATAGGGTCTTGAAGGTGGAGTCACCCTGGAGACTGTGGATGTTTCCCCCTCAGACAGTGTCTGGGGATGGAGGTCATCCTGGAGAATGTACATATGTGACACCAGGTGCACTGTCTGCGAGGGGGACACGCTGGTGCCTGTGGACATGTGACCCTGGGGGCAGTTTCTGGGTGCTTTTGTCACCCTGGAGACTGCTGTGTTACCTATCCCCAGGAGAACTGTTTCTGGGGTTGGGTTTGAAATCATGAGTAGCTTCCTTCTTCTCTTCCACTAATGAAGCAATGATAGCTATATTCATTGTAATGAACAGAGAACTAAGAAATATTTTATTGGGTTTTGGATGAGTCATGCTGGAGACTGTGGACATATGACTCCAAGGTCAGGGTCTGGGAGGTGGACTCCCACTGGGAACAGTGGACTTGTGACTGCAGGTACAGAATTTTGAGGGTGGGGTCATCCTGGAGGTTGTGGACTTGTGATATGAGGTACAGATTTTGTAGGGGGGTCAACCTGGAGACTGGATGTGTGATCCTAGGTGCATGGAATATGAAGTGGGGTATCCCAGAAGATCTTGGGTATATTACAATAGGTATAGAGTCTGGGGGATATCACCAAAGAGACTGTGTACATGTGACCCCAGGTGAAAGTTCTGAGAAGGGAGTCTCCCTAAAAGGGACATGTACATGTAGAGTGTCTGGGATGGTTTCACCCTGTTGACTTGACCATGTGACCCAAGGTACAAGGTCAGGGGGATGTCACCCTGGGGACTGTAGACATGTGACTCCAGGTGCAGGGTCTGCAGGGAGGTCATACTGGAGACTGTGGACATGAGACCAGTGCACGATCTTGGAGGCTTGTCACACAGGACATCTTGGACTTGTGACTCTTGGTACACGGGCTTGGAGGTGTGATCACTCTAGAAAATGTGGATGTTTGACCCCAGAACAAGCGTCTGGCAGGTCTGGTGACCCTGGAGACTGGACCTATGAAGCTAGGTGCAGGTTTAGAGAGATGGGGTCACCATGAGACTGTGTACATGTGACCCTAGGTACAGGGTCTGGGAGTTGGGGTCACCCTGGTGAATTTTCCCATGTAACACCATGTATACATGGTCCATGTGTACAGTGTATATAGGTACAGTGTACACCATGTGTACAGTGTCTTGGAGGGTGTTTGCCCTAGAGACTGTGGACCTGTGATGCAGGTACAGTGTCTAGAAAGTGGGGTCATGCTAGAGACTGTAAACATGTGATTCAAGGTGCAGGGTGGGGGGAGTCACACTAGAGGGTCACACTGTGAGTCCAGGGTCACACTGGAGACTGTGGACATGTAACCCCACCCAGGCACACGAACTTGGGAGGGGAGTCACTCTGTCCACTGTGGATCTGTATCCCCAATATAAGACTGGTGTGGGTATTACCATGGAAATTGTGGATGTTTGACACCAGGTGAAGGGACAGGGAGGGTCATAATCCTCAAGACCCTGGAGGTGTGACCCCAGGTTCAGAGGCCTTTAAAAGAGTCATTCACGAGTCAGTGGAAATGTTATGACACATACAGGGTCTGAAATTGTCACCCTGGAGACCATGTACATGTGACACCTAGTATAAGTTCTGAGATAGGGCGGGGGGGGGGGGGTCATCCTGGAGAATGGAGAAGAGAAAGCACAGGTGTAGAGTCTGGGGAAGGGGGTCATCTTGAAAACTATGGACATGTGATCTCATGTGCTTCATCTTGGAGGGAGATCATCCTGGAGATTCTGGCCATGTACCCCAGGAATGTGGTCAGACAGGGGGTCACCCTTGAGACTGTGGGCTTTTGACCCAGGTACAGGGTCTCGGAGTGGCAGAAAGCCTGGATAACGTGCACATGTGACCCCAGGTAAAGGATCTGGGAGGTGAGGTCACCTTGGAGACTGTGGATATGTGACCCAAGGTGCAGGGTATGGGAGATAATGTCACCCTGGAGAATGTAGACTTCTAACTCAAGGGATAAGGTCTTGACTTTGGGGTCTCTTGGGAGACTGGATGATTTCCCTTGGACAGTGTCTGGGGATAGGGTTCACCCTGGAGACTGTAGATATGTGACCTCAGGTACAGGATTTCCGAGGGGGTCACCCTGGAGCCTGTGAATATGTGATTCCAGGTGAGGGTCTAAGAAGTGTCGACAAACAGCAGGCTATGGACATGTGACCTATTATAGGGTCTTGGAGGGGGTAACACTTGTGACCGGGTCATGGGACACAAGGTTCTATGTCTGGGAGGTGGGGATACCCTGAGAGTATGGAAGTGTGACCCCAGGTACAGGTTCTGGGAGTTGGTGCCATCCTGAAAACTGTGGACATTTCACCCCAGGTACAGTTTCTGGGAGGTGGGGTCACCCTAGAGACTGGGGATGTGACCCCAAATGCAGGGTCTGGGAGGTAGACTCACCATTGAAAAAGTGGGCTTGTGACCCCAGGTACAGGATCTTGAGGGTGGGGTCACCTGGAGGCTGTGGACTTGTGACACCAGGTACAGGTTATACAGGGGGTCACCCTTGAGACTGCGGACATGTGATTGCAGGTGTATGGTATGGGAAGTGTGGTAACCCAGGAGATGGTGGATATATGACACTAGGTACAGTGTCTTGGGTATGTCACCATGGAGAGTGTGGACATGTGACCCCAGCAGGTTTGGGTGGGGTCAAAGACCCTGGGGTCCAGACCCTGGAGACTGTGGTTGTGTGACCCAAAGTTCAGGGTAGGAAAAGGGTCTCACCCTGCAGACTGTGGATCTATGAACACAGGTACAGGATCTGGTGGTAGTCACTGTGGAGATGGTGGATGTGTGAAACCTAGTAGAAGTTCATGGAGGGGGTCATCCTCCAAGACTGTGGACGTGTGACCCTCGTTTCAGGGTCTGGGTTGAGGTTACTCTGGAGACTTTTTGCCGTGTGACTTAGGTGCAGGGTTAGGGGATGAGTTCACTTTGGAGATTGTGGTCATGTGACCCCAGATGCACTATTTGGGAGGCAAATCATCCTGGAGACTGGATATGTGACCCTAGGTCCAGGGTCTGAATGGGGTCCCCCAAGGTGAGACTGGATATGTGACTCCAGGTGCAGGGCCTGTGAGGGAGTCACCTTGGAACCTGTGTTTGTGTGACTCCAGGTGGAGGGTCTGGGAAATGATGACACACCAGAGACTGTGAACAGGTGACCCCATTACAGGGTCTTGGAGGGGGTAACCCTGACATCCAAGATCATGGGACACTATGTTAAATGTCTGGGGGGTGTGGTAACCCTGAGATTATGGAAGTGGGATCCCAGGTACAAGTTCTGGGAGTTGGGGCCAACCTGAGTACCTAGGGGACGTTTCACCCTAGGTACAGTTTCTGGGAGGTGGGGTCACCCTGAAGACAGGAATGTGATGCCAGGTATGGGGTCTTGAGGGTGGGGTCATCCTGGTGGCTGGGAACTTGTGACACAAGGTACAGGTGTAGGATCAGGGTCACCCTGCAGACTGTGAATGTGTGATCCCAGATGCATGAAATGGGAAGTGGGATAACTGAGGAAACTGTAGATATATGACACTACGTACAGGGTCTGGGTGGAGAAGGCACTGGCAACCCACTCTAGTACTCTTGCCTGGAAAATCCTATGAATGGAGGAGCCTGGTAGGCTGCAGTCCATGGGGTCGCTAAGAGTCAGACATGACTGAGCGACTTCACTTTTTCACTTTTCACTTTCATGCATTGGAGAAGGAAATGGCAACCCACTCCAGTGTTCTTGCCTGGAGAATCCCAGGGATGGAGGAGCCTGGTGGGCTGCCGTCTATGGGGTCGCACAGAGTCAGACATGACTGACATGACTTAGCAGCAGCAGCAGCAGCAGCAGCAGAGGGCCTGGGGGATGTCACCATGGAGAGTATGGACATATGACCCCAGGTTCAGGTTTGGCAGGGATGAACCTGGAGACTGGTTGGGTGACCCAAGGTTTAGGGTACAAAAAGGGTCTCACCCTGCAGACTGTGGACTTTGACCACAGGTACAGGATTTGGTGGTGGTCACTGTGGAGACGGTGCATGTGTGAAACCTGGTAGAAATTCAAGGAGGAGGTCAACATGGAGATGGTGGAGGTGTGACCCTATGTGCAGGGTTTGGAGTGAGGTCATTCTGGGGACTATGGTTGTGAGACTAAGGTGCAGGGTTAGGGGATGGGGTCACTTTGGAGACTGTGGACATGTGACTCCACATGCACCGTTTGGGAGGCAAGTCAACCTGGATACTGGACATGTGACCTTAGGTTCAAGGTCTGATTGGGGTCCCCCAAAATACTTGGATATCTGAACCGAGGTACAGGGTCTTGGATTGGGGTGACCCAGGAGACACTGGATATGTGACCCCAGGAACAGTGTCTGGGATGGAGGGGGTCACTCTGGAGACTGCAGGCATTTAATGGCAGGTAAAGAGTTTGCTTCTTTTTTGGGTGTTAGTTCTAAAAGGTCTTGTAGGTCTTCATGGAACCGTTCAACTTCAGCTTCTTCAGCATTACTGGTGGGGGCATAGACTTGGATTACTGTGATACTGAACAGTTTGCCTTGGAAACAAACGGAGATCATTCTGTCGTTTTTGAGATTGCATCCAAGTACTGCATTTCAGACTCTTTTGTTGACCATGATGGCTACTCCATTTCTTCTAAGGGATTCCTGCCCACAGTAGTAGATATAATGGTCATCTGAGTTAAATTCACCCATTCCAGTCCATTTTAGTTTGCTGATTCCTAGAAGGTCGATGTTCACTCTTGCCATCTCCTGTTTGACCACTTCCAATTTGCCTTGATTCATGGACCTAACATTCCAGGTTCCTATGCAATATTGCTCTTTACAGCATCAGACTTTGCTTCTATCACCAGTCACATCCACAACTGGGTATTGTTTTTGCTTTGGCTCCATCCCTTCATTCTTTCTGGAGTTATTTCTCCACTGATCTCCAGTAGCATATTGGTCACCTACCAACCTGGGGAGTTCCTCTTTCAGTATCCTATCATTTTGCCTTTTCATACTGTTCATGGGGTTCTCAAGGAAATAATACAGAAGTGGTTTGTCATTCCCTTCTCCAGTGGACCACATTCTGTCAGACCTCTCCACCATGACCCTCCCATCTTGGGTGGCCCCACATGGCATGGCTTAGTTTCATTGAGTTATACCAGGCTGTGGTCCTTGTGATTAGATTGACTAGTTTTCTGTGATTATGGTTTCAGTATGTCCCTGTCCTAGTTGTCATTAAATAAGTTTTTCAGTGGAGAAGCCAGAGGCTCTGAGCGGTCAACTAACTTTCCTCAAATCACACAGAGCATTCAAGGCTTGCCTGGGTAGAGAAGCTGGCCATTCTTCTGTGCTGGGCTGCCTGGGCTATCACGCATGAAGTCTCCCACCCATCTACATGCTGGCATGCAGCAGGTCATTGCCACTGAGTGCTGCCAGCTGCCAATGCAGAGACTCTGTCCCAGCCCTGTTTGGGGTCAGCCTGACTCATTCCTTATGTCGTATAAAGAACAGGTCCTACGTTTATCCCCAAACAGAGCACCACCCCAAAGAAGATTTTCCAGGAGCTTCCTTGAAGCTTGCTGTAAACCAGTAAAAGAGAGTCCTGATTCAAGCATGACTCATTTGAACATTTTTCATTAGTAAATAAATTGGGTGGTGGGGTGGGGGTGGGGAGGGGGAAAGATACCAATTAGAATACGTGGTTAAATAAGCAGAAAGATGCAGAAAGTCCTTGTGCCTGGAGGAAATCACCAAGTTCCATTAGCACTAATTAAGAAACAGAGAATAGCCTTCCAGGCAGCATGAGGATCCGGATTCAGGAACAGTGCAGTGGTGGAGAAAGTATGCCACTTTCAAGTTTGAGAAATCTGGTCACTTCAGGATATCAGGCTCAAATCCTGACCACTCCTGTGAGCCTGGGGTTGTGTGTGTGTGTGGGGGGTGTGCCATGGTGGGAGGTGAGGGAAGTGGAGTAGGAGGACATGAATCAATCTTCAAAGTTCGTTGGGGAATATCTTGGAGGCTATCTACTGAAGCTGAGTAGGATTCTGTGGGCTTCCAGACAAGAATGCTTTTCATGTCCTGAGTTTCTTGTTTGCAGGAAATAAGGTTCATCCAGCCTCCGAGATCTTCCCTGAGTTCCAAAGGGCAGATTCAAACAGTTGCTAATCAGGGAAGGGAGGGGATGCAGAAATAAGGAAGGAGACTCTTGAGAGTCCCTTAACCTTTGCCAGACGAAAGGGAAACAGTGGGCTAGTGCCTCAAGAACTGTGCTCCCTCTTTCTCGGGAATAGGGAGAGGTTTTATATCCTCTTGAAGGCCTTGCACATTTTTTTTTTTCTTGCAACGTTTTAAAACGGCTATAGCTGGCATTAGACAACTCACAGCCGGGTCTTGTGTTCCTGAAGTTATCAGCCCATGACCTGATCGTTTACTTCATCTGTGGGGTGGTGGCTGTCATGGTGCTCGTGGGCATCTTCACCAAGCTGGGGCTGGAGAAAGCGCACCGGCCCCAAAGGGAGCACACGTCCAGGTGGGTTGCCGCCCCCTGCCCCCCAATCCCCCCAGTAATGCTGAAGAAGCTGAAGTTGAACGGTTCTATGAAGACCTACAAGACCTTTTAGAACTAACACCCAAAAAAGATGTCCTTTTCATTATAGGGGACTGGAATGCAAAAGTAGGAAGTCAAGAAACTCCTGGAGTAACAGGCAAATTTGGCCTTGGAATACGAAACGAAGCCGGGCAAAGGCTAATACAGTTTTGCCAAGAGAACGCACTGGTCATAGCAAACACTGTCTTTCAACAACACAAGAGAAGAATCTACACATGGACATCACCAGATGGTCAACATCGAAATCAGATTGATTATATTCTTTGCAGCCAAAGATGGAGAAGCTCTATACAGTCAGCAAAAACAAGACCAGGAGCTGTCTGTGGCTCAGATCATGAACTCTGCCGGGAACCAGCGTGAGGAACTCCGCCCATGGCAAAGGTCATGGGGAAGGAGGTTCGACATACGCAAAGGCGGGATTGAGCTTCAGGAGTCCCCCTGGAAATTCTCGAGCATCTACCCCCAAAACCAGAGTCTGCCTACTTTACTGCTTTGTGCTCTCACCTACACCTCTGACTTTATGGGGGTCTGTCCCACCACTTCTTTCAGAGAAGGAGTTAACTTAGAGATCCAGTTAATAAAAATTCCTGGGCGTGACAAGAGTGTTTCAACCTACAAACTCCTCTGAAGGTTCTCTAGCCTGCCTGACAGGTTTGTCCGGCCACATGTGATTGTTCACAGCCTCCCAACTGTGAGAGGCACAAGATGCTTTAAACCTTCTAAAAAGAGATTCTTTTGAGAAGTTAGGAAATTATTAGTGTAGTATAGGGGGCTGATTAGAAATTGTATTGGTGAAGGATTTTTCATTTGTTGAGCCAATGTTTGCTGCTAAGTCTCCACATCCCCTGCCCTTATACACATTGATGAATATATAGAAGAAATAAGTATTAACCCTTGATATTGATCACATTAGACCCTAGGCTAAGCAAATTCTTTCCTTAATTAAAACCCACTGCACCCTCACCCTATAGGAATGCAACTTTATCTGGTACCTTCGGAAGGTGGCATCTGTTTTAAGAATAATCACCCCTGAAGCAATAAGTGTTCTGGTTGACTGACTGCTGTCACAAGGAGAGGGTTATAAACTGTTAGCAGGCCCCCTGGCCAGAAGATGATATAACACCTCTAAAACCTTTGTACACATTTGTATGAAGCACCTTACTTTAATAAAAGTCAGGAATGCTGATCCCGCGTGACTTTTGTATAACATCTCAGGGTATAAAAACAGACCCTGGAAAATAAAGAGTTGGATCAGTTTCTCGAACGACTGGTCTCCTCATGTCGTTCTTTCTCTTGTTTTCCAGCTGAATTCCCATCTGGAGCGTGGTGGCCCATCAAGCCTACTAATTTTGCCTGGGCTTCTAAGATCCGACTGGGGAGGCCTCAGTGTCTCCTCTCCTTTGGGAGAATGGAAGGACGCCTGAGGCCTATGTAGGTGACACAAACTTCTTGTCTTGAAGTTTTATTGGTTTTCCACATAACCCAAGTTATTCAGCCTCTTTTCTCCACTGAATTTCCCTGCTAAGCTATCCTCACTTAACCACTCTATAAACCTCTAGTTAATATTTAATCTAGCAGTTGTTTCCTGATCGAAACCGATGCTGTTTCTCCTTCGAGTTTCCCTGGATCTACCGGGGCTGGACCCCAGCAGAACTCCTTATGGCCAAATTCAGACTTAAATTGAAGCAAGTAGGGAAAACCACTAGATCATTCAGGTGTGACCTAAATCAAATCCCTTATGATTATACAGTGGAAGTGAGAAATAGATTTAAGGGACTAGATCTGATAGATGAACTACAGATGGAGGTTCGTGATATTGTACAGGAGACAGGAGTCAAGGCCATCCCCATGGAAAATAAATGCAAAAAAAGCAAAATGGCTGTCTGGGGAGGCCTTACAAATAGCTGTGAAAAGAAGAGAAGTGAAAAGCAAAGGAGAAAAGGAAAGATATAGGCATCTGAATGCAGAGTTCCAAAGAATAGCAAGAATAGATAAGAAAGCCTTCCTTAGCGATCAATGCAAAGAAATAGAGGAAAACAACAGAATGGGAAAGACTAGAGATCTATTCAAGAAAATTAGAGATACCAAGGAAACATTTCATGCAAAGATGGGCTCGATAAAGGACAGAAATGGTGTGGACCTAACAGAAGCAGAAGATATTAAGAAGAGGTGGCAAGAATACACAGAACTGTACAAAAAAGATCTTCATGACCCAGGTAATCCTGATGGTGTGATCACTCACCTAGAGCCAGACATCCTGGAATGTGAAGCTAAGTGGGCCTTAGAAAGCATCACTATGAACAAAGCTAGTGGAGGTGATGGAATTCCAGTTGAGCTATTTCAAATCCTGAAAGATGATGCTGTGAAGTGCTGAACTCAATATGCCAGAAAATTTGAAAAACTCAGCAGTGGCCACAGGACTGGAAAATGTCAGTTTTCATTCCAGTCCCAAAGAAAGGCAATGCCTAAGAATGCTCAAGCTACTGCACAATTGCACACATCTCACATGCTAGTAAAATAATGCTCAAAATTCTCCAAGCCAGGCTTCAGTAATACGTGAATTGTGAAATTTCTGATGTTCAAGCTGGTTTTAGGAAAGGCAGAGGAACCAGAGATCAAATTGCGAACATCCGCTGGATCATAGAAAAAGCAATAGAGTTTCAGAAAAAAAAAAATCTATTTCTGTTTTATTGACTATGTCAAAGCCTTTGACTGTGTGGATCACAAGAAACTGTGGAAAATCCTGAAAGAGATGGGAATACCAGACCACCTGACCTGCCTCTTGAGAAATCTGTATGCAGGTCAGGAAGCAACAGTTAGAACTGGACATGGAACAGCAGACTGGTTCCAAATAGGAAAAGGAGTATGTCAAGGCTGTATATTGTCACCCTGCTTATTTAACTTCTATGCAGAGTACATCATGAGAAACACTGGGCTGGAAGAAGCACAAGCTGGAATCAAGATTGCCTGGAAAAATATCAATAACCTTAGATATGCAGATGACACCACCCTTATGGCAGAAAGTGAAGAGGAACTAAAAAGTCTCTTGATGAAAGTGAATGAGGAGAGTGAAAAAGTTGGCTTAAAGCTCAACATTCAGAAAACTAAGATCATGGCAACTGGTCCCATCACTTCATGGGAAATAGATGGGGAAACAGCGTCAGACTTTATTTTTGGGGCCTCCAAAATCACTGCAGATGGTGAGTGCAGCCATGAAATTAAAAGCTGCTTACTCCTTTGAAGAAAACTTATGACCAACCTAGACAGCATATTAAAAAGCAGAGGCATTACTTTGCCAACAAAGATCCATCTAGTCAAGGCTATGGTTTTTCCAGTAGTCATGTATGGATGTGAGTGTTTTACTGTGAAGAAAACTGAGTGCTGAAGAATTGATGCTTTTGAACTGTGGTGTTGGAGAAGACTCTTGCTAGTCCCTTAGACTGGAAGGAGATCCAAGCAGTCCATTCTAAAGGAGATAAGTCCTGGGTGTTCTTTGGAAGGAATGATGCTAAAGCTGAAACTCCAGTACTTTGGCCATCTCATGCAAAGGGTTGACTTATTGGAAAAGACTCTGATGCTAGGAGGGATTGGGAGCAGGAGGAGAAGGGGATGACAGAGGATGAGATGGCTGGATGGCATCACCGACTCAATGGAGTTTGGGTGAACTCTGGGAGTTAGTGATGGACAGGGAGGCCTGGAGTGTTGCAGTTTTTGGAGTCACAAAGAGTTGGACACGACTGAGCGACTGAAGTGAACTGAACTGAAAGAGTTTGCAAGAGGTGTCACCCTGAAGAATGTGGATATGTGAGACCAGGTGAGTGTGTGCTATGGGGCTCGCATTTGGAGACTGTCGACAAGTGACTCCAGGTGCAGGGTTTGGGAGGGCAGGCATCCTGGAGATTGTGGACGTATGAAAACAAGCACAGGGTCTGTAAGGGGAGGGTCATCCTGGACACTGTGGACAAGTCACCAAATTACAGGGTATGAGTGGTGGTGTCACACTGGAGACTGAGGACATGTGATCCAAATTACAGGGTCTGGGAAGGGGATCACCATGGAGACTGTGGATCTGTGACCACAGGTATAGAGTCTAGGAAGTGATATCACATAGGAGACTGTGAACATGGGGTGCCAGGTGAAGGGTCTGTGAGGGAGTCACCTGGAGACTGTGGACATGTGACCCCAGGTAAAGGTTCTTGAGGGTGGGGAAAGCCTGGTGACTGTGACTTGTGACCCCAGGTACAGGGTTGGGAATTTAGCATCACCCTGGAGACTGTGCCAATGTGACCCCAGGTACAGGGTCTGGGGAGAGGTGTCATCCTGGACACCATTGACATGTAACCCCAAGTACAGTGTCTGAGATAATGGGGTCACCCTGGAGACTGAGGCCATGTGAGCGGAGGTACACTATTCAGTGAGGTGGGTTCACCCTGGAGACTGTGGATGTGCAACCCCAGCTACACTGTCTGGGAGGGATGTCAACCTGGAGACTGAGGACGTGTGAGACCAGGTGCATGATCTGGGAGGGGTTGCGACCCAGGAGACTGTGGACGTTTGACCCTAGGTACACAAATTTGAAAGTGGGGTCACCCTAGAAACAGTGGATGTTTGACCCCATTACCAGGATCTGGCAGTTGGGGTGACCCCAGAGACAGTGTGACCTATTTACCCAGGTGTGGTTTCTGCGAGGTTTGGTCATGCTGACACTGTACCTGTGACCCTAGGTACAGGGTCCTGGATTTGCCTTCACCTTCGTGAATGTGCCCATGTGACACCATATACAGTGTTTTGGAGGGTGTTCACCCTAAAGACTGTGGACATGTGATCCCAGGTACAGTGTCTGGAAGATGGGGTCATGCTAGAGACTATGGACATGTGACCCAAGGTTCAGGGTGCGGGGGGCAGGGTTACACTGGAAACTGTGGACATGTAACCCCACCCAGGTACATGATCTGGGGAGGGGAGTCACCCTTGTGACTGCGGATCTGTGTCCCCAATATCAGACTCTGGTGTGGATGTTACCATGGAGACTGTGGACATTTGACGCCAGGTGAAGGGACAGGGAAGGGCATCACCCTCTAGACCCTGGAGGTAGGATCCTAGATTCAGAGTGTGGGAAGGGAGTCCTTCAGGAGTCTGTGGAAATGTTATGTCAGATAAAGGGCCTATGGTGGTTACCCTGGTGACAGTGTATAAATACTGAGATTGGGGGTCATCCTGGAGACTGGAGAAATGTAACCACAGGTGCAGATTCTGAGGATGGGGTCACCTTGGAGACTGGACATGTGACATCAGGTGCTTCATCTTGGAGGGAGATCATCCTGGAGATTCTGGCCATGTATCCCAGGAAAATGGTTGGATAGGGGGTCACCCTTGAGACTGGGCTTTTGACCCAGGTACAGCATGTTGGAAGGGTGGTAACCCTGGAGAATGTGCACATTTGGCACTATGTACAGGCTCTGGGAGGTGAGTTCACCCTGTTGACTATGGATGTGTGACCGAAGGTGCAGGGTGCAGGTGGTACTGTCACCCTGTAGAGTGTAGTCCTGTGACCCAAGGGATAGGGTCTTGAAGGTGGGTTCACCCTGGACACTATGGATGTTTCTCACCCAGACCAGGTCTGGGGATGGGGATCACACTGGAGACTGTAGACATGTGACCCCAGGTGCAGGGTCTGTGAGAGGTACACCCTGGAGCCTGTGGACATGTGACCCTGGGTGCAGGATCTGGGTGCTTGGGTCACCCTGGAGACTGTGGTCATGTGAGCCCTGGTACGGGGTTTTGGATGAGTCACCCTGGAGACTGTGGATAAGTGACTCCAGGTGCAGGGTCTGCCAGGGAGTACCCTTGAAACTGTGTTTGTGATTCCAGGTGAAGAGTCTGGGAAGTGATGAACACAGCAGACTGTGTACCTGTGACCCCCATTACAGGGTCATGAAGGAGGTAACCCTGGCTAACAGGGACATGGGAAACCAGGTTCAATGTGTGGGAGGTGGGGTAACCCTTAAGCTATGGAAGTATGACCCTAGGTACAGGTTCTGGGAATTGGGTCCCTCCTTAAAACTGTGGACATTTCACACCAGACAGCTTCTGGGAGGTGGGGTCACCCTGGAGACTCTCAACATGTGACCACAAGTGCAAGTTCTTGGAGGTGGACTCAACCTGGAAACAGTGGACTTGTGACCCCAGGTACAGGATCTTGAGGGTAGGGTCATCCTGGAGACTGTGGATTTGTGACACCAGGTATAGATTTTGGAGGGTTCACACTGAAGACTCTGGATGTGTGTTTCCTCTGCAGAAGAGCTCTAGTGAGCCTAGTCTGTTTTGAAAATTCTTGAATCATGCGGGGAAGCACCCTTTGTGTGAACCTGGACAGCCAGGTTCAAATTTGCATATTTCTCTCAGGTGGCCCTAAAGTGGTGCGACCTATCCACATCTTGAAAATCCATCCAATTGCTATTTTCTTACTTTTGACAGAGCTAACTTTGCTCCACCCCTTGGGTTTCTGAAGTACGCAGGAGGCTATAAACTCCTATTTTTGGGCCTATTTACAGTGGAATGTCACCTCACAGAGGTGATCACAGTAAGGGACCCAGCACTCTGAGGCACATTTCTGCAGTCTGCTTCCTCATGGGCAGTACTGGTATCACCTAGATATGTATTTGAAAGGTGGGAAAATGCACCAAGACACATGGCACAGACTCTCGAATTTAGGTCCTCTGGGTAGACCTGGAGGGTTCATGTCTTAGAAGCTAAAGAGTTCCTGCAAGATAGAGGTTTGAAAACACACTCTCTGTGGATGCCTTTCCTTCCTTGAAGAAATATAGGTTTCCCAGTATCCTGTGAACTGAGAGTCACACAGTGCTTGAAAAGTGCTCACTTAGACATAAGTTTTCAATGATAATTTCCACTTGGGGCTGTGGCCATACAGAGGGGTCCCACACTCACTGGGAAAGGCAAAGCAACATCTAAATGTCTGTTCCATCCTATTTTCTCTGTAGGAGAGCTCTAGTGAGCGTGTCTGTCTGGAAAATTCTTGGATCCTTCTGGGACACACCCTGTTTGTGAACTGGGATACCAGAAAGAGGGGGCACAATCGCATTTTTCTCTCTGTGGGCCCTAAAGCAGTGTGGCCTAGCAACAGCTTGAAAATCCATCCAATTGCTCTTTTCTTGATTCTGAGAGAGCTAGATTTGCTCCATCCTTTTTGATTTCTGAAGCAAGTGGGTGAATCCCAACTCCCAGCTATGGGCCTTTTTACAGTGGAATGTCACCTCGTAAAGGTGAGTACAGTAAGGGATCTAGCCCTCTCAGACACACTCTTGCAACCTATTTACTCATGAGCAGTACCGGTATAACCTAGGAATGGGTTTGCAAGGCTCGGAAAGTGCAGGGAGACACACGGCCTTGACTCTGGAATTTAGTTCCTCAGAGCAGTACTGGAAGCCTCCCGTCTTGGAAGCTAAACAGTTCCTACAAGATAGAGGGTTGAGAATACATTCTATTTTGATGCCTTTCCTTCCTCAAAGGAAGATATCTTTCTCCGAATTCTGTGAACTGAGAGTCACACATTGCTTGAAAAGCGCTTGCTTGGAGGTCATCTTTCAGGAATACTTCCTCCTTGAGTCTGTGACCATTGGGAGGGGTCCCACACTCACAGTGATAGGCAAACCAACTTCCAAATGTCTGTTCCATCCCATTTTCCCAGTAGGAGAGGTCCAGTGAGCCTAGTTCTGTGGAAAATTCTTGGATCCTCCCGGGATACACCCTGTGTTTGAACCTGGATACCTGACCTAGGGGGCACAATTCTCATTTTTCTCTCAGGGGGCCCTAAAGTGGTTCAGCCTAGCAACAGCTTGAAAATCTGTCCTACTGCTATTTTCTTACCTCTGACAGAGCTAGCTTTGCTCCACCCTTTGGGATTTCTGAAGCAAGCGGGTGGCTCATACCTTGTAGCTTTGAGCCTATTTACACTGGAATGTCACCTCGCACAGTTAACCACAGTAAGGCACCCAGCCCTTTCAGACACACTCCTGCTGCCAGCTTTCTCACAATTAGTACCATGATGGCCTAGGAATGTGTTTGCCAGACTTGGAAATTATAGGGAGACACACGGCCCTGACTCAGGAATTTAGGTCCTCTGAACAGATCTGCTGGTCTCACGTTTTAGAAGCTGAAAATTTTCCTGCAAGGAAGAGGTTTGAAAACACTCTGCAGATGCCTTTCCTTCCTCGAAGGAAGATAGCTTTCTTCACGTTCTGTGACCAGAGAGTCACACTCTGCTTGAATGGCGCTTGCTTGGAAGTCTATTTTCAGTGGCAATATCCTTTTGAGGCTGTGGCCATAGGTAGGAGTCCCACACTCACAGGGAAAGGCAAAGCAACCTCCAAAAGGCTGTTCCAACCAGTTTTCTCTGTAGGAGAACTAGTGAACACAGGTCTGTCTGGAAATTTCTCGAATCACGAGGGGACACACCCGGTGTGTGAACGTGAATACCAGACCTAGGGTGCACAATACGTATTTTTCTCTCTGGGTGCCTAAAGAGGTGCGGCTAGTAATTTCTTGAAAATCCATCCAATTACTTTTTAATTACTTCTGACAGTGTTATCTTTGGAACACCATTCGGGATTTCTGAAAGCTGGTGGCTCGCAACTCCTAGCCGCTGGCCGATATGCCATGGAAAGTTATGAAAGGTTGTCGCTGAACCATGCAAAGACACCGGGATTCTTGGCCTCTGGAGGAGAAGAATTCAATCTGGGGTGAGAGATGAGGCTTGATCGCTCAGAGCTTTTGTGTAATAAAGTTTTATTTAAGTATAAAGGAGATAGAGAAAGCTTCTGACATAGGCATCAGAAGGGGGCAGAAAGAGTACCCCCTTGCTAGTGTTAGCCATGGAGTTATATACTCTCTAATTAGTTATTACAGTGAATCAAAAGAATATCTGGATGTTGTAAAGACCTCACTAGACCTACTCTCATAATTTACATTTTAAGATAACAGGATTAGCGAGCAGGTTTTTTTCCAGAGACTGTTCTCAAGCACGATACATTATTGTTATATAATCCTAAGGAATGTAGAGGGACAAAAAAGTTTGTCCTTTCTTCCTCCTTGAGAATTCCAGACCTATGTCTCCTTAGGGACCCCTAGACTTCTTTTCAACCTGCCTAGGAAATTACTCTCTCATTCCCCCCTTTTCTTTTAGGAGAATTATGTTGCCAAGGGAAAAGGGCATCATTTTCATCCCATAACTACTTCCTGCTGTTTAGGGGTGTGGTTCCTAAATTGTTAAGGCAACATAGTCTCCTAACACTCATATTGAGGGTCTCTGATCCAGGGGCTCCAAGTAATAGTTGGAGGAGGCTGTGGCACTCATAGGAACTCGGACAACCAAACTTAAAAGCTTTTAGGTGGTTAGAAAACCCCATTATACAGTTACAGACACAAGGCAAAATAGTCATTAAACCAAGTTAAAATCAAAATTAAAAGTCACATTATGTCCATAGTTACATCAGTCCATCTTAAGGTTGTTAGATGTCATCAGTTTAAGAAGCGACATTGCATATGATTGTTGTGGAAGGTATTCGGAGACTTGCAGAAAGTCTTTTCCTTGAAGTGGAGATGTCCACCATGGGAAGCCTTCCACTGGTGAAGAGGGGAGCGCTCCACAGACCCAGCAGTTAGGCAGATTGTGAAATGCTGCATAGGAGTGAGCCCAGGACAGGAAGGCATTGTCTTGAGGATCAAATGGCAGACTTGGAATTTTTTGAGTCAGCAGAAGTAGGCTCACATAGATTATCAGGCCCATCTGAAAAGTACAAAGTCAGAGCATAGAAAGTAAAGACATAAAATGAAGTCACTTAGTTCTGGTCAGGGTGCCACCTCTTAACTTGAGTGTGATGTACCCACGAATCAATTCCTGGCACTTTGACAGCTGTGGGAGAAGAAAGAATAACCTTATAAGGGCCTTCCCAGAGGGGCTCAAGGGATGGGCCCCCAGACCCCAATGTTTTTATGAGGACCTCCTTTCATGGCTCAAATAGAGGCTTGCTTGACTCAGAGGCTGGGTCAGGAGTCATCTCCCAGAGTTTTGTTAATGCCTGTTGAAAAGCTGAGAGCTGAGTCACATAACTAGTTAATTCCAAGGCTTCAGGGTCTATAACAATGTCCATGCATAAGAAAGGCCTTCCATAAATACATTCAAAGGGGGACAGTCCCTCCTTTTTGGGGGGCAATTCGAGCTCTCATTAAAGCTATGGGTAGGACTTTAATCCAATTGTCCTGCATTTCTTGAGTTAATTTGTGCCGATGTCTTTTGATAATGTCATTAGCTTTTTCAACCTTTCCTGAGGATAGGGGTCTCCAGGAACAGTGTAAGTAATATTCTATTCCTAGAGCTTTAGACACCTTCTGAGTTACAGCAGCTTTAAAGATGGAGCCATTGTCACTCTGAAGGCTCCGTGGCAGCCCAAACCTGAGAATAATTTCATGGATTAAAATCTTTATAACCTCTTTAGCCTGCTCACTACAACAGGGAAAAGCCTCAATCCATCCAGTAAAAGTATCCACCCAAACTTGTAAGCAAGAATATCCATTAGCTTTTGGCATATGAGTAGAATCAATTTCCCAGTCCTCTCCAGGATACTTTCCACTTTGTTGTAATCCAGATTTTGCTAGCTTTTCAGTCTTTGGGTTATTTTTATCACAAACTTCATAACTTTTGATAAGTTCTTTATGGTTTTCATTACATTTTTACCTTCAAACAAACGAGAAACCATCTGTAAGTACTTTCTGCACCCAAATGAAAACTCTGGTGTAAACCCTTAAGAATTTTCCATTGAGCATTTCCAGGAATTATTAATTGTCCATCGAGACTGTAACCATCTTTTATCAGTAACCTTTGCTCCTCTTTTCTCATATCTTTCTAATTCTTCCTCAGTACCTTGTGGTTTTTCCTGTTCCACAGGACCTGTCCAGATCAAAGTCGTCTGTAGTGAAGGGGTTTCATAAAGTGCCACTTTTCTAGCTTGACAGTCAGCCAGCTGATTACCTTTGGCTACTTTACTCCCATCTCTGTTGTGTCCTTTGCAATGCATAACAGCTACTTCTTTAGGACAATATATAGCAGTTAAAAGTCTCCTAATCTCTCTGAAATGTTTAATAGGTTTTCCTGTTGCTGTTTTAAACTGTCTTTTTTTCCATATTGCAGTATGGGTATGTAAAGTCAAATAAGCATACTTAGAATCAGTGTAGATATTTACCCGCTGCCTGTGCTTAACTCTAGAGCTCGGGTCAGAGCCACAAGCTCTGCTAACTGAGCACTGGTTCCCTGGGGGAGAGATTTTGCTTCTAAAACCTGTTCAGCAGCCACCACGGTGTAACCTGCTTTACGCTTTCCATCCCAAACAAAAGAACTGCCATCAGTAAATATTTTGATGTCAGAATTATCTAATGGGGTATCCATTAGATCCTCCTGAGCTGCATAGTTTAAAGTTAGGAAGTGAGGACAATCATGATCAGGTGTTTCATTTTCCTTCTCAGGAAGGAAAGCAGCAGGCTTTACATTTCCACAAACTTTAAGCTTAGTTACTGGTCCTTCTAACAACAATGACTGATATTTAAGAAGCCTACTGTCTGTTATCCAAATATTAACCTTAGAATTTAAGATTCCACTCACATCATGAGAAGTCAGTACACTAAGGTTTCGTCCATTAATTATTTTTAAAGCTTCAGGTGCTAATAAAGCCGCCACCCCAATTACTCTTAGGCAGTGGGGCCACCCACGTGAAATTACATCTAATTCTGTGCTTAGATAAGCAATAGGTTGTTGGTCCTCACCTTGGGGTTGTGTCAAAACTCCCAAGGCCACACCTTTTCTTTCAGTGACAAACAAATTAAATTCTGACCCTGTGGGCAAGCTCAGAGCAGGAGCTTACAGGAGAGCAATCTGAAGAACCTTAAAAGCCTTTTGAGTATCTGGAGACCAAACCAGTTTGTCAGTTTGGGCCTGCTGAGTTTCAGCTATAAGTTTATATAAAGGCTGGGCAAGTTTCCTATAACCCGGAATCCAAATGTGACAGTAACCTGTAATTCCCCCAAATCCTCTCAATTGTCTTAGAGTCATAGGCAGGGGATGATTTAGTATAGGTTTATTTCTCTCAGGGCCTATGGCCCTGGTTCCTTCTGATGCAATTAGGCCCAGATATCTAACTGATTGTTGATGAAGCTGAGCCTTTTCTCTTGATGTCTTGTAACTGCAGTCTGTCAGAAAGTTTAAATCTTCTAAGGCTCATGAACAAGCTTCCTCTGTCTCATCACAGAGCAAAATATCATTTCCATATTGTAACACCACTGCTTTGGAGCTATTAAAGTTTTGTAGATCCCATGACAAAGTTTGTCCAAATAAGTGAGGACTGTCACGAAATCCCTGGGGCAAAACTGTCCAGGTTAACTGAGAAGCTGGCTGCATAGGGTCCTCAAAGGTAAATAGAAATTGACTTTTCTCCACCAAAGTCACTGAATAGAAGGCATCTTTTCATCAGTTACTGAGAAATATTTGGCTCATTCCGAAATTTCAGACAATAGAATATAAGGATTAGGCACCACTGGGTGTAAAGGAACTACAGCCTCATTTATTATTTGTAAATCTTGAACTAGTCTCCATTTATCATTTGATTTTTTTATACCCCAAATAGGAGTGTTGCATGGACTGTTACAGGGAATTAATAGTGCAGCTCCTTTAAATTTTCAATGATGTGTTTTTTTTTTTTTAATCATA
>NW_011494901.1:6883576-6900769 GCF_000754665.1 Bison bison bison
CATCCTGAACCCTCCTCCCTCCTCCCTCCCCATACCCTCCCTCTGGGTCGTCCCAGTGCACCAGCCCCAAGCATCCAGTATCGTACATCGAATCTGGACTGGCGACTCGTTTCATACATGATATTATACATGTTTCAATGCCATTCTCCCAAATCTGCCCACCCTCTCCCTCTCCCACAGAGTCCATAAGACTGATCTATACATCAGTGTCTCTTTTGCTGTCTCGTACATGGGGTTATTGTTACCATCTTTCTAAATTCCATATATATGCATTAGTATACTGTATTGGTGTTTTTCTTTCTGGCTTACTTCACTCTGTATAATAGGTTCCAGTTTCATCCATCTCATTAGAACTGATTCAAATGTATTCTTTTTAATGGCTGAGTAATACTCCATTGTGTATATGTACCACAGCTTTCTTATCCATTCATCTGCTGATGGGCATCTAGGTTGCTTCCATGTCCTGGCTATTATAAACCATGCTGCGATGAACATTGGGGTACACGTGTCTCTTTCCCTTCTGGTTTCCTCAGTGTGTATGCCCAGCAGTGGGATTGCTGGATCATAAGGCAGTTCTATTTCCAGTTTTTTAAGGAATCTCCACACTGTTCTCCATAGTGGCTGTACTAGTTTGCATTCCCACCAACAGTGTAAGAGAGTTCCCTTTTCTCCACACCCTCTCCAGCATTTATTGCTTGTAGACTTTTGAATCGCAGCCATTCTGACTGGTGTGAAATGGTACCTCTTAGCGGTTTTGATTTGCATTTCTCTGATAATGAGTGATGTTGAGCATCTTTTCATGTGTTTGTTAGCCATCTGTATGTCTTCTTTGGAGAAATGTCTAGTTCTTTGGTCCATTTTTTGATTGGGTCATTTATTTTTCTGGAGTTGAGCTGTAGGAGTTGCTTGTATATTTTTGAGATTAGTTGTTTGTCCATTGCTTCATTTGCTATTATTTTCTCCCATTCTGAAGGCTGCCTTTTCACCTTGCTAATAGTTTCCTTTGTTGTACAGAAGGTTTTAAGTTTAATTAGGTACCAGATGTGTTTTAACCCTTCCTTAATCTCAGGTTTCAGTGGATACTGCTTCTTATGTGGAAATAAGTGCGGGTCTTTGAGCTTGACAGCTACAGGAACAGCATTTTGTGTTTGACCCACAGATTTTCCATCAGCCCATACTCTAGGATTTACATGTTGTTCAGTTAAAGGGAGACAAAGGGAAGGCTCCATATTCATGAAAACAGAGGCATGGTCCTTGCTCAGTATATCCCTCCTCAAAAGGGGTGAGGGAGACTCTGGCACAATCAGAAACTCGTGTGAAAATAGCACCAAATCCCAGTCACAACTGACAGAAACACTGAAGTAATACGTTTTGCTCATCCATACAGTCCCATTATGGAAGCCGATCAGAAAGAAACTGGGCCAGGGGCTTCAGTAAGCACGGAGTAAGTTGCCCCAGTATCTTAAAAGGAAATCTACGGATTACCCACCCTTCCCCCCAACAGTTGTTAATACTCAGGGACCTCAGGTGTAATTAGGATGGAAGCTTGTGTGGGGACCCCAGGGCAACCTCGGTCCTGATTGTCTTGAGAGTCCGACCCCTGAAACCTTTGCCTCTGGGGGCAGTCTCTCTTCCAGTGTGGTCCTTTGCAGACCAGACATGGAACCGGGGATGGCTTAGATGCCTGAGGGCAATCCTGCTTGAGGTGCCCCTCCTTTCCACAGTAATAGCAATCCCCATCCCTTTTTACTTGGGTCCCTCTGGGCATTTTTCTCAGGCTGTTTAAGAACGCTTCTCATAGCCATTGAAAGGGCTTCTGCCAGTTCCTTTGTCTTTTTCTGCCTTTCTTTATTTTCCTCATATTCCCTACCATAATAGACTGTCTGAGCCAGTTGTAACAGAGTATCTAAAGACTGATTTGGTCCATACACCCGTTTTAATAGCTTACAGCGGATATCTGGAGCTGACTGAGTGAGAAATCTATCCTTTAAGATCACTTTTCCCTCTTCACTTTTGGAATCAATCTCATTGACTCTGTGAAGGGCTTCTCTCAATCTATCTAGGAATTTACCAGGTGCTTTCCTTCTCCTCCTGTTCTATGTCTGCCAATTTGCCATAGTTTAAAGGCTTAGCACACGCCTGCCTGAGTCCTTCAAGAATACACCTGACAAAGTGACTTTGACCCCATCTTCCTTTAGCTGTGTTGTAGTCCCAGTCTGGTTCTGTAGTTGGGACCGCCTGATTTCCAGTGGGGAGGGTGGTTATCTCGTCCTCCCTCTTCTCTACTGATTCATTACCATACCATTCATCTCCACAAGAAACCGCTTTTCCGAAAACTCAATTCTTTGGGTTGGGAGTCAGTGTTTGTCCCAAGATATACATCACATCCTTCCAAGTAACGTCATAAAGCAGAATAACACCTTTAAGAGCTCTAATATATTTTTTCTGGGTCCTCTAAATAGTCTCCCAGATACTCCTTGATTTTTTGTATTTCTTGATAAGAAAAAGGCTTATTAACTCTCATAGACTGATTATTTCTCCTGGTGGGTGCTTCATGAAGAGGCAACAGCTTGTGTGGCTGTTCCTCAGTCTCTCTGGCTGCTGTGTGCATATGATCCCAGGGATAGATTGGAGCAAGCTGCTTTTCTTTATCTCTTTGTCTCCTGTCCTCCATCTCATCTAGCAAAGTAGGAGGACAGGAGGGAACTGAAGGTGTCACACCCAAATCTATACCCTTAGGATATAAGCCTGGCATATTTCACAGAGAGAAAAAGGGCAACACATAAGCTACTTCTACCAATTTTCCTTGTTTTCTACAGTACCGGTCTAATTGTAAAACAGTATTGTACTTAAGAGACACTCCACTGGCCACCGTTCGCCATCCTCCAGTGGATACTGCGGCCATGCAGTATCACATAGGAAGATGAAGTGTGCCTTCTTTAAGCCCTGGGGATCAAGTCTATCCCAGTTTTTCAGGATACAGTTCAAAGGAGTGACACTGGGATTGTTAGCTACCATCTGTAAGAGAGAAAAAAAGCGACCAGCACCCTCTTCCTACCGGAGGCGTTCCTCCCTGCTCTAGATGGGAGTGTAGACAGACTGAACACCAAAGCTTTGTTTTCCTGGTCGGACTTAGTCTGTCCCTTACCGACGCAGGCAACATACTCGTCCCTCCTGGTTATACCACTGAGACAGGTTGGAGATGCACTAGGGGTAGACCTGATGGCATCCCAAACTGACGTCCAGCTCCTCACCATTAAAACCTTGCTTGCCTCTGATGCCACCTGGGGTGCAATCAGAGTAACCTTCCAGAATGCCTCCCAGGCTAAACCACTGGGGGAAATGTTCATCACCTGAGTGCCTGTGCATGACCCTGAGTATATTCCTGACCATAATAAGACTGATACGAACATAAAACTGAGATGTTCCTTCCAAGTGTCACCACACCAGTATAAGAGTCTTCTCTGGCCCACTAAGAGCCAGCGTAAACAATCTATTGTAGTTCCAACCTGAGTAACCTTCTACCTCCGAGATGCTTTTGGAGCTAGAGCTCCATCTAGCTTCCAAACTTTCCATGCCTAATGAGGCTAGGTGCTTCCTGACTACCAATCCATGTTTGGGACCTAAGTCATAGTACACAGTAACAGCATAGATCACTAGTCCCTTAAAAGTCTATGATCTGACAGATTAGGTTAGTACTTCTAATTTCCTAGAGGTTATTAAATGGTCAAAGAGACCAAAAACTTTGACCGAGAAAGGAGAGTTTGGTCCACACACTTTGCCCATTTCTGGTCGGTCTCCAAAGGAGACATTGGGTGCCTCTTGGCATTGTTAAGTTGGTATAAACCCCCGGACAGTTTTCTGCAATAAGCTGTATGAGGTTGCCATGGAACCACAGAGCAGGGCTCCTCATTTGCTTCGCACAGGGCATTTCATTCATTCACACAAGCACACCGTAGAGTTAGTAAAGTACAGCAGAAAATGTGTTCGCTAGGAGAAGAAAGAACTAGAGCTCCAAGCATCCTTATCTTGTCCTGAAGAATCCTGGACAGGCCCCCAAGATGAAAGATCATTGCTGAACCATGCAAAGACACCAGGATTCTTGGCCTCTGGAGGAGAAGAATTCAATCCAGGGCCAGAGATGAGGCTTGATCACTTAGAGCTTTTGTGTAACAAAGTTTTTTTAAAGTATAAAGGAGATAGATAAAGCTTCTGACATAGGCATCAGAAGGAGGCAGAAAGAGTACCCCCTTGCTAGTGTTAGCCATGGAGTAATATACTCTCTAATTAGTTATTACAGTGAATCAAAAGATTGTATGGAGGTTATGAAGACCTCACTAGACCTATTCCCATAATTTATACCTTAAGATAACAGGATTAGCCAGCAGATTTTTTCCAGAGACTGTCCTTAAGCAGGATACATTATTTTTATATAATTTTAAGGAATGTAGAGGGACAAAAAAGTTTGTCCTTTCTTCCTCCTTGAGAACTCCAGACCCCCCTCTCCTTGGGGACCCCTAGACTTCTTTTCAACCTGCTTAGGAAATAACTCTCTCAGTTATCTCACCAAGGTAAGCACAGTATGGTACTCAGCACTCTCAGACAGACACCTGAAGCCTGTTTTCTCATATGCAGTCCTGGTATTACTCAGAAATGTGTTTACAAAGGTCGGAAAATGCTCAAAAATTCCACTGCCCTGGCTCTGGAATTTAGGTGCTCTGTACCAACCTAGAGGTCTCACATCTTAGTATCTAGACAGTTCCTGATATAGATAGCCTGTTTCCTCGTGGGCAGTCCTGGTATGACCAAGGAATGTGTTTAAAAAGCTTAAAAAGTGCAGGGAAACACATTGCCCTGACTCTGGAAGTGAGGTCCTCTGGGCAATTCTGGAGGATTCACATGTTTGAAGCTAGACAGTTCCTGATAGAGCCTTGAAAACACACTGTCTATAAATACCTTCCCTTCCTTGATGGAACATAGGTTTCCCAGCATTCTGTGTCCTTAGAGTCACATACTGCTTGAAAATGCTTGTTGGAAGTCATTTTTCATTAGTAATGTCTCCTGATGGTGTGACCATAGGGAAGGCCACCAAACTCATGGGGAAAGGCAAAGCAACATCCAAATGTCTGTTCCATCACAGTTTCTCTGTAGTGGAGATTCAGTGTGCATAGGTCTGTCTGGAAAATTCTTGGATCCTGAGTGAACACCTCCTGGGTGTGAACATGAACAGTGGACCTTAGTGGCAAAATTCACATTTCTTTCTCACTTGGCCAAAAAATAGTACTGCATAATAACTACCTGGAAATGCATTTAGTTGCTGGTTTCTTACTTCTGACAGTGATAGCTTGGTACACCCTTTGGGATTTCTGAAGCAAGCAGGCAGCTGGCAACTCCTAACAGCTGACCCATTTACAGTGGAATGCCACATCATCTTGGTAAGTGCAGCATGGCACCCAGCAATCTCAGAAACCCTCCCGCAGCCTGTTTTTTCAAAGACACTTCTGGTATGACCTAGGAATGTGTTTATAATGCTCATAAAGTACAGGAAAAGACAATGCCCTGATTCTGGAAGTTGGGTCCTCAGGGCAAACTTGGAGGTTTCACATCTTTGAGTCTATACAGTTTGTGATACATACAAGGCTGATAACACACTCTCTGTTGATGCCTTACCTTCCTGGATGGAATATAATTTTCCCAGCTTTCTGTGTGCTCAGAGTCACACACTGCTTGAAAATGCTTGTTGGAAGTCATTTTTCAGTAGCAATTTCCCCTGAAGGTATGACCATAGGGAAGGCCGCCACACTCACAGGTAAATTCAAAAGTACTTCCAAACGTCTGTTCAATCACGTTTTCTCAGTAGGAGATATCCATTCAACATAAGTCTGTATAGAAAATTCGTGGATACTGTGGGGAAACATCCTATGTTTGAACCTGGATACCAGACTTTGGTGTTAAAATATGCATTGGCCCTAAAACAGTGCAGCTGAGAAACTGCTTGAAATTCCATCTGAGTGCTGTTTTTTTACTTCTGACAATGCTATGTTTGGTTCACCCTGTGGGATTTCTGAAGCACGTGGATGTCTCGCAACTCCTAGCCACAGGCTCCTTTCCAGTGGAATGACACCTCGTCTATGTGACCACCGTATTTCACTTAGCACTCTCTGACACACTCCCTCAGCATCCTTTCTTAAGGGCCGACATGGTATGACCTAAGAATGTATTTAGAAGTCTCAGAAAGTGCAGCAAGACACACTGCCCTGACTCTGGAAGTTAGGTCCTCTGAGCAGGCCTGAGCTCTCACGTTCTTAGAAGCTGAACAGTTCCTGCTATAAAAAAACACATTCTCTGTTGATGACTTTCCTTCATCAAAGGAACACACAATGCTTGAAAATGTTTGCTTGGAGTTCATTTTTCAGTCACAATTTCCCCTGAGAGTGTGACGGTAGGGAAGGCCCCCCAGTCACAAAAAAGGAAAGCAAGCATCCAAATGCCTGTTCCATTATGTTTTATCCGTTAGAGAGGTCCAGTGAACCCAGGTCTATCTGGAAAATTTTTGATCCTGTGGGGACACATCCTGAGTGTGAACCAAAATTCACCCTCTCCTCTCAGTTGGCAATAAAACGGTTTGGCATAGCAACTGCCTGAAAATCCATCCAATATCTGTTTTCTTATTTCTGACAGCGACAGATTTGGTCCACCCCATGTAATTCCTGAAGCAAGCAGTCCGCTCGCCACTCCTATCTGGTGGTCCATTTCCCATGAAATGTCACATAATGTATTAGCACCACATGGCACCCAGCTCTCTCAGACACACTCCCCATAGCCTTTTCCCTCATTGGCAGTCCTGGTATGACCTAGGAATGTGTTTACAAGGCTCAGAGATTGCATGGAAACACATGCCTTGACTCAGGATGTTAGGTCATCTGGGCAAGACTGGAGGTCTCACGTCTTACAATCTAGACAGTTCCTAATAGATAGAGGCCTGAAAACACACTTTCTGTTGATGCCTTTCCTTTCTTGAAGGGTCATAGCGTTCCCAACATTTTAGGGCCAACCTAGAGGAAAATGAGAATTTTCCCACCAGGGTCCATTATCCAAGTTCACACTTAGGATGTGTCCCCGCAGTATTGAAGAATTTTCAAGACAGATGTAGGCTCACTGGATCTCTCCTACAGAGAAACGTGATGGAACAGACATATGGATAATGTTTTGCCTTTTCCCATGAGTGTGGTGGACTTCCTTATGGTCAAACCGTCAGGGGAAATTACTACTGAAAAATGACTTCCAGTCAAGCCTTTTCAAGCAGTATGTGACTCTCAGCACACAGAATGCTGGGAAAGCTATGTTCCTTCGAGGAAGGAAAGGCATCAACAGAGAGTGTGTTTTCAGACCTCTATCAGGATCTATCTATATTCTAAGATGTGAGATCTCCGGACTTGTCCAGAGAACCCATCTTCCAGAGTCTGGGCAGTGTTTCCCTGCAAATTCTGAGCTTTGTAAACACATTCCAAGATCACACGGGAATGCCCATGATGAAACAGGCTATGGAAGAGTCTGTGTGCTGTGTGTTGTTCTGTCCTTACCAAATGGGCTGACATTCCACTGGAAATGGGCCAGGGACTAGGAGTTATGAACCGCCTGTGGCTTCAGAAATCCAAAAGGGTGGAGCAAAGTTATCATTGTCAGAAGTAAGAAAACAGGTATTAAATGAACTTTCAAGCAGTTGTTAGACTGCACCATTTTAAGTCCAATGGAGAGAATAATGCAAATTTTGCCACCAATCTTCCGCTATCAAGATTTACATTCAGGATGTGTCCCTGCAGTATTGAAGAATTTTCCAGATGGGCTTAGGCTCACTATATCTCACCTACAGTGCAAACGTGATGGAACAGACATTTGGATGTGATTTCCCTTTTACTGTGTTTGTGGGGCCTTCCCTCCAGTCACATCTTCAGGGGAAATTCTTAGTGATAAATAACCTGCAAGCAAGTGTTTTCAAGCAGTGTATGACACTCAGGAAGTAGAATGCTGGGAAAACAATGTTCCTTCAAGGAAAGAAAGGCATCAGCAGAGAGTGAATTTTCAGTCCTTTATCTATCAAGAATTGTCTAGATTCTAAGATATGAGACCTCCAGCCTTGCCCTGAGGAACTAATTTGCAGAGTCAGGGCAGTGTGTTTCCCTTCACTAACCCAGGCTTTTGACCACATTCCTACATTATCCCAGAACTGCCCATGAGGAGACAGGCTGCAGGAATGTGCTGAGCCTGCTGGGTGCCATATGTTGTTACCTGACATTTCATAGGAAATAGGCCATCAGTAGGACTTGCGAGCCGCCTTCCTGCTTCTGAAATCCCAAAGGTGGGTCAAAAGTGATCACTGTTAGAAGTTAAAAAAAAAAAAAAAAAAAAGAGCAATTGTATGGATTTTCAAGCAGTTGCTAGGCCCCACTGCTTTAGGGCCTACCTAGAGAAAAATGTTAATTTTGCCATCAAAGTCTGATATCCAGGTTTACACTCTGGATGGAATTCCACAGTATCCTAGAAATTTCCAGACTGACCTAGGCTCACTGGCTCTCTCCTTCAGAGAGAATGTGATGAAGCTGACGTTTGGATGTTGGTTTGCCTTTCCCTGTGAGTGTGGGGGCCTTCCATATGGTTACACTGTCAGGGGAAATTACTATGGCAAAATGACTCCAAGCAAGCATTTTGAAGCAGTGAGTGACTCTTAACACACAGAATGGTGGGAAAGCCATGTTTCTTTAGGAAGGAAAGGTTTCAGCAGAGAGTGAATTTTCAGGCCTCTATGATCATTAACTGTCTAGATTCTAAGATGTGAGACCTTCAGGCTTGCCCAGAGGACCTAAGTTCCAGAGTCAGGGCAGGAGGTTTCCCAGCACTTTTTGTGCATTATAAACATATTCCTAGCTGATACCAGGACTGCTCATGAGGAAACAGGCTGCGGGAATGTGTCTGAGTGTCGTGGGTGCCATACTGTGCTTACTGAGATGAGGTGACATTCCACTGGAACTGGGTAAATGGGTAGTAGTGGAGAGCCACCTGCTTGCTTCAGAAATCTCAAATGGTGAACCAAAGCTATCACTGTCAGAAGTAAAATAACAATTGTTTGGATTTTCAAGCAGTTGCTAGGCAGCACTCTTTTATGGCCAAGTGAGAGAAAACTTCAAATTTTGCCAACAAGGTCCGGTATCCAGGTTCACATGCAGGATGTAGCCCCACCATATCCATGAATTTTCCAGACAGACCTAGGCTTACTGTATTGCTCCTACATGGAAAATGTGATGGAACTGATGTCTGGATGTTGGTTTGCCTTTCTCTGTGATTTTTGATGACTTCCCTGTCGTCACATAATCAAGGGAAATTGCTACTGAAAAATGAGCTTCAAGCAAGCATTTTCAAGCTGTTTGTGACTCTCAGTATGCAGAAGATTGGGAAAGCTATGTTCCTTCGAGGAAGGAAAGTCATCAACATAAAGTGTGTTTTCAGGCCTGTATCTGTCAGGAACTCTAGATTTTAAGATGTGAAACCTCAAGGCTTGCCCATAGGACCAAACTTCCAGAGTCAGGGCAGTGTCTTTCCCCGCACTTTTCAAGCCTTGCAAATGCACTCCTAGATCATTCCGAGACTGCTCATGAGGAAGCAGGCTGCAGGGATGTGTCTGAGAGTGCTGGGTGCCATACTATCCTTACCTAGATGAGGTGACATTCTACTGGAAATGGTCCAGTCTTAGGAGTGGAGAAATGCCTGCTTGCTTGAGAAATCCCAATGGTTGGACTGATAACAATTGGATGGATTTTCAAGCAATTGCTAGGCAGCAGCATTTTAGGGCCAACCAAGAGAAAAGTGTGAATTTGGCCATCAAGGTCCGGTATCCACTGTCAGATTCAGGAGGTGTCTCTGCTGTAGCCACTCATATTTCACAAAGACCTAGGCTCACTGGTCGCTCTTATGGAGAAAATGTGATGGAACAGATGTTTGGATCTTGGATTGCCTTACTCTGTGAGTATGGGGGACATCCTTACTGTCACAGCATCATGGGAAATTGCTACTGAAAAATTACCTGCAAGCAAGCATTTCCAAGCAGTGTGTGACTCTCAGCACACAGACTACTGGGAAAGTACTGTTCCTTCGAGAAAGGAAAGGCATCAACAGGGAGTGTGTTTTCAGGCCTTTATCTATGAAGAACTGTATTGATTCTAACAAAAGAGACCTCTAGCCTTCCCAGAGGACCGAACTTCCAGAATCAAGGCAGTGTCTTCCCTGCCCTTTAAATGCTTTGTAAATGTATTCCTATGTCACACCAGGACTGCCCATGAGGAAACAGACTGTGGGAGTGTGTCTCAGTATACAGAGGGGCCATTATGTGCTTACTTAGATAAGGTGACATTCCACTGGAAGTTGGCCCATGACTAGGAGTGGTGATCTGCTTGCTTGCTTCAGAAATCCCAAAGGGTGAACCAAAGCTATTGCTGTTCAAAGCAAGAAAACAGCAATTGGATGGATTTTCAAGCAGTTGCTAGGCCGCACAGTTTTAGGACCAACCAGGAGAAAAATGTGAATTGTGCCACCAGTTCTGGTATCTGGATTCACACTTAGGATGTGGTCCCACAGTATACATGATTTTCCAGACAGACCTATGTTCTCTGGATCACTCCTAGAGACAAAATGTGATGCAACAGAAGTTTGGATGTTGGTTTGCCTTTCCCAGTGAGTGTGGGGGCCTTCCCTAAGGTTATACTGTCAGAGGAAATTGCTACTGAAAAATGACCTCCAAAGAGTGTTTTCAAGCAGTGTGTGACTCTCAGCACAGAGAATGCAGGGAAAAGTATGTTTCTTCAAGAAAGGAAAGACATCAACAAAGAGTATATTATCAGGCCTATATCTATTAGGAACTATCTAGAATCTAACATTGACTTCCAGGGTGGCCCAGGGGACCTAACTACCAGAGTCAAGGCACTGTTTTTCCTACACTTTCCAAGCCTCCCAAAAACATCCCTAGGTCATACTGGGACTGCCCATGAGGAAACAGGCTGTAGGAGAGTGTCTGAGAGTGTATGGTGCCATACTGTGTTTACCTAGATGAAGTGACATTCCCCTGGAAATGGGCCAGAGGCTAGGAGTGGTGAGCTGCCTGCTTGATTCAGAAATTCCAAAGGATGGGCCAAAGCTATCATTGTCAGAAGGAAGAAAACAGCAATTGGATGGATTTCCAAGCAGTTACAAGGCCTCAGAATTTTACCCAATCAAGAGGAAAATGTTATTTTTGCCCCCCAAATCCAGTATCCATGTTCAGACTCAGGATGTCTCCGTGCAGTATCCATGAAGTTTCCAGACGGAACTAGTCTCAGAGGATTGCTCCTACTGAGAAAATGTGATGGAACAGACGTTTGGATGTTAATTTGTCTTTCTCTATGAGTGGGAGGAGGGGGGCATCCCCATGGTCACACCATGAGGGGAAAGTGTTACTGAAAAATGACCTCCATGCAAGCATATTCAAGTCGTGTATGGCTCTCTGCACACAAAATGCTTGGAAAGTTATGTTCCTTTGAGACAATAAATGCACCAACAGAGAGTGTGTTTTCAGCCCTCTATCTATCAGGAACTGTCTATATTCTAAGACGTGAGACTTTCAGTCTTGCCCAGAGAACCTAACACCCAGAGTCAGGGCAGTGTGTTTCCATTAACTTTTTGAGCCTTGTAAACATATTCCAGGTATATACTGGGACTGCTTCTGAAGAAACGATGCACGAATGTGTCTGAGAGTGTTGGGTGGCATACTGTGCTTACCTGCATGAGGTGCCATTACAATGGAAATTGGCCAGTGGCTGGAGTGGCGAGCAACCTGCTTGCTTCAGAAATTCCAAAGGGTGGACAAATCTATCAATGGAGTATTACTCAGCCATTAAAAAGAATACATTTGAACCAGTTCTAATGAGGTGGATGGAACTGGAGCCTATTATACAGAGTGAAGTAAGCCAGAAAGAAAAACACCAATACAGTATACTAACACATATATATGGAATTTGGAAAGATGGTAATGACAACCCTGTATTCAAGACAGCAAAGGAGACACAGGTGTATAGAACAGTCTTTTGGACTCTGTGGGAGAGGGAGGGGGGGATGATTTTGGAGAATGGCATTAAAACATGTATAATATCATATAAGAAATGAATCGCCAGTCCAGGCTTGATGCAGGATACAGGAAGCTTGGGGCTGATGCATTGGGATGACCCAGAGGGATGGTATGGGGAGGGAGGTGGGAGGGGGGTTCAGAATGGGGAACACATGTACACCCGTGCTGGATGCATGTTGATGTATGACAAAACCAATACAATATTGTAAAGTAAAAATAATAATAATAATAAAATTAAAAAAAAAAAATGTAAGAAAACAGCAATTGGGTGGATTTTCAAGGATTTGCTATGCTGCACCATTTTAGGACCAATGTGGTCCTAAAATGAGTGTGGGAGATAAAAATGAGAATTTTGTCACCAAGTTCATATATACAAGTTCACACTCATGTGTCCCTGCAATATCCATGAATTTTCCAGACAGACCTAGGCTCACTTGATTGCATCTAAAGGTAAAACGTGATGGAACACATGTTTGGATGTTGGTTTGCCTTTCCCCATGAGTGTGGGAGCCTTCTCTACCATTGCACCATCAGGGGAATTTGCTACTAAACAATGACCTACAAGCGTTTTCAAGCACTGTGTGACTCTCAGCACACAGAATGCTGGGAAAGCTGTGTTCCTTCGAAGAAGGAAAGGCATCCGTAAGGAGTGTAATTTTAGGCCTCTATCAGGAACTGTCTAGAACCCAAGGCATGAAACTTCAAGGTTTCCCAGGGTCCTAACTTCCATAGTTAGGGCACTGTGTTTCCCTGCACTTTCCAAGGCATTTAAACACATTCCTTATTCAAACTGGGACTGCCCTGAGGAAACAGGATGCAGGAGTGTGTCTGAGAGTGCTGGGTGCCATACAGTGCTTAAGTAGATGAGGTGACATTCCACTGGAAATGGGCCAGCAGATAGGAGTGGCGAGCCACCTGCTTGCTTCAGAAATCCCAAAGGTTTGACCAAAGTTATCACTCATTATTAAGAAGAGAGCAATTGGATGGATTTTCAGGCAATTGCTGAGGCTGCACTCTTTTAGTTCCAACCAACAGAAAATGCTAATTTTGCCAACAAGTTCAAGAATGCAGATTCACACTCAGTATGTGTCCTGGCAGTATCCAAGAATTTTCCAGACAGACAGAGGATTGCTGGATCTCTCCTACAGAGAAAACTTTATAGAACAGACATTTGGTTGTTTGTTTTCTTTTTCGAGTTTGGGGCCCTTCCCTACAGTAACAATTTCCCATTGTTACTGAAAATTGTTACTGAAAAATCACCTTCAAGCAAGGATTTTCAGCCAGTGTGTTACTCTCATCACACAGAAATCTGGAAAAACTATGCTACTTCAATGCATGAAAGGCATAAAAGAGGGTGTTTTTCAGGCATCTATCTATCAGGAACTATCTAAAGTCTAAGATTTGAGAACTCCAGGTTTGCACAGAGGCCCTAGTTTCCAAAGTCATAGCCAGTATGTTTCAATGCACTTTCAGAGCCTTTTGAACACATTGCTGGCTCATATTGGGTCTGACCCTGAGGAAACAGGCTGTGAAATTGTCTAAGAATGCTGAGATCCATACTGTTGTTACCTAGATTATTTGACATTTTAATGGAAATGATCCTGCCCAATGGGGTTGCAAGCCACCTGCTTGTGTCAGAAATCTGAAAGGACCAAACCTACTGATGTCTTAAGTAGGAAAATATCAATTGGATGGATTATCAGGTGGCTGCCAGCCCACACTCTGTTAGTGCCAACAGGGAGAAAATGCTAATTTTGCCAAGAAGGTCAAATATTCAGGTTCACAGTCAGCGTGTTTCCCTGCAGTATCCAAGAAATTTCCAGAGAGACCTGGGACCACTGGATCCTTCTGACAGAGAAAACTTGATGGAAGAGACATTTTGATGTTTGCTTGCTTTTCCCTGTGTGGGTGCCTTCCCTACTGTAACACACGTGAGGGGAAATTTTTACTTAAAAAATTACCTCCAGGCAAGGATTTCCATGTAATGGGTTACTCTCAGCAAACAGAATTCTGGGATACCTATGTTTGTTCGTTGAATGAGTGGCAATAAATAGGGTGATTTTCAGGCACCTCTCTTCCAGTGACTGCTGTCTAGATTCTAAGATGTGAGAACACCACGTTTCCACAGAAGGCCTAAATTCCAGAGACACAGCCAGTAAGTTTCCCTGCACTTTCCATGGTTCGTGAGCACAGTACTCTATCTTACTGGGACTCCCCATGAGAAAAGAGCCTGGAGGAGTGTGTCTGACACAACTGAGTTCCACACCATATGTAAGTAGTTTAATTGGCATTCCAATGGAAACGATCTTGCCACAGAGTTGCACACTGCCTGCTTGCTTCAGAAATTCCTGTGTTTTGACCAAAAGTATTGGTGTCATGAGTGGGAAAAGAGCAGTTGTACTGATTTTCAAGGAGCTGCTAAGCCCCAGCCTACTATAGCCAACACAGAGAAAATTCTAATTTGCCAGCAAGGTCCAGTCCAGGTTCACACTGAGCATGTGTCCAAGCACTATCCAAGGATTTTCCAGACAGACTTAGGATCAGTGGATCCCTCCTACAGGGGACTTCACGAAACAGATGTTTCTACATTTGTTTACTTTTCTCTTTCAGTGTGGGGGCATTTCCCATGGTAAGACAGGGGAGGGGAAATTGTTACTTCAAAATGACCTCCAGGCAAGAATTTCCAAGCAGTCTGTCACTTTCAGCAAACATAATGCTGTGAAATCTGTTTCTTTGATGAATGAAAGGCAAAAAAAAAAAAAAAAGTGTATTTCAGACATCTATCAGAAACTGTCTAGATTCTAAAATGTTAAAACTCCAGGTTTTAATAGAGCACCTAGTTCCCAGAGTCATAGCTAGCATGTTTCCATGCATTTCTGATACTAGCAAACCCATTCCTAGGTCATCCTGGGACTGTCCATGAAGAAACAGGCTGTAGGAGTGTGTCTGAGAGTGCTGAGTGCCATCTAATCTGGTTACCAAATGAGTTTACCTGCCATTGGAAATGAGCCAGCGGCAAGGAATTGAAAGTCCCATGTTTGCTGCAGAAATCCCAAAGGTCTGACCAAAGATATTGCTGTCACAAGTAAGAAAACAGCAATTGGATGGATCTTCAGGCAGTTGCTATTCTGCACCATTTTAGGACCAACTGAAAGAAAATGCTGATTTTTAGCCAACAAGGTCCAGGATCCAGCTTCACACTCTGTGTGTGTCTGTGCAGTATCCAGGCATTTTCCAGAAAGACCTAGGATCACTGGATTTCTCCTACAGAGAAAACCTGATGGAACAAACATTTGGATGTTAGTTTGCTTTTCCCTGTGAGTGTAGGTCTGTCCCGACTGTAACACAGTCAGGGGAAATTCTTACTGAAAAATGAATCCAAGCAAGCATTTTAAAGCAGTGAGTTACTCTCAGCACACAGAATGCTGGGAAATCTATGTTCCTTTGATGAAAGTAAAACATAAACGCAGAGTGTTTTTCAGGCATCTGTCCATCAGGAACTGTCTAGATTGTAAGATGTCAGAATTCCAGGTTTGCATAGAGACCCTAATTTCCAGAGTCATAGCCAGTGTATTTCCCTGTACTTTCTGAGCCTTTCGAATACAATCCTAGCTCATATTGGATCTGTCCCTGAGGAAACAGGCTTAGGAAATTATCTAAAAGTGCTGAGTGCCATAATGTTGTTACCTTGATTAGTTGACAATCTATTGGAAATGCTCCTGCCACAAGGAGTTGCAAGTTGCCTGTTCGCATCAGAAATAGAAATAATTTGACCAAACCTATTTATGTCATAAGTAGGAAATTATCGATTGGATAGATTCTCAGGTAGCTGTCAGCCCACACCCTTTTAGTGCCAACAGAGAGAAAGTCTGAGTTTTACCAACAAGGTTCAATATCCAGGTTCACACTCAGTATGTGTCCCCTCAGTGTCCAAGACTTTTCCAAACAGACCTAGGATCACTGAATCTCTCCTACAGAGAAAAGTTGATGGAACTTTTACTCTGAGGCAGGGTCAGCCTTGATGAGGTGAGTCCTTCCCCAAGGCCATGGCTGGGAGGCCTCACACCACGGCCACAGAAGTGGAGCCCAGAACCAAGGTCACCTGTGAATCTGACTGAGCCCCCTTTGCAACTATTGCCAAAAGTGTCTGATTATCACTAATGAGCTTCCTGACTCCCTACCAGGCAAAGATGCCCACTCCAGTAAGCACCCTATGGTGGCCCACCCAATCACCTAACATCAACCTTCCAGCAGGAATTTTCTTTTTCTTGAAACTACATACATTGGCTCTTAACCCAGGACATCTGTTGACTTTCCCTAGTCTGTCAGGGGGTTGGCCCGCTGAGCTCACAGTGCCCAATTTATCTCTGCTCCTTGTTCTTGATAAAACTCACTCCCTTCTGAAATGCTCTATGTCTGGAAATTCTTTTCCAACTTGTGCTCAAACGTCCTCAACAAGTCTTCCATCACCAGGGCCACTTTCCTGGATCACACTCACCACTTGCTTGTCCACTCCAAGCTCAGAGCAGAAAAGGCCTCCTCAGCCTGGTCCTTCCCTCTCACTTCCTGTGCTGGTCACCCGGAGCTCCCACCATGCCTGGGCAGGTTTTCTTCTGTGTCCTAGAGAGGCCTCTGTGATGTCAGGTGGAAGAAACAAGAGGTACCCATGTGGTCACACTCCAGCACAGCAACCAGTACCCACCTACTGATCTCTTCAGGGGGTGGGCCTGGGGGTGTTTCAGGGGACATCCCACAGCATGTCCTTGTTCTCATCTAATCCAAGTACTGCCCACATGAGAGTCGCTAAGCTACTCTGTGATGACTGCACAGAGAGAATACTTGTTCACTCACACCTCCCAGGAGCATGGGGTTCTTATGGGCAGGCACCTCCCAGGATATGGGGCTCACATGGGCAATTATCCCACAGGGCTCAGCACCCAGGAACTGTCCACAAAGCCCTCATTGCAGAGCATCCCCATCCCCTCTGTTGGACAGATCTGACCTTGAGCCCCTCAGAGCAGGACCTGAGGTAACATACAGCA
>NW_011494901.1:6900869-6907610 GCF_000754665.1 Bison bison bison
CGCTCTTCCGATCTACCTGAGGTAACATACAGCAGCTTCAGGACAGGTCTGTGACCTTGGGCTTCACTGGTTGTGGCCTCCTTCCAGCAGGTTTTCTAGAGGCTTCCACAGCACCTGGGCACTGAGCCTGTCTCCACCCACCACCCATCTGCTCCCTGACCCCTGGGTCCCTCTCATTAGAAGAAGGCCTTCCTGAAATTCTCTCCCACTTGTGTGTCAGATAAAAATATTAGAAAACAAGTCAGAGCAGCAGCCCCATATTCATCCTCACCCACAGGATCCACACCTGTTCCTGGAACCTTGGCCAGCACAATGAGGCCCATTTTCCGAAACCACAAGTCCATATGGGCAATGATTGGCTGACCTGACTGGCCCAACCTTTGGATGTGTGCCTGGGTTGAAGTCTATATAAACCCCCTCAAGTGCCTGCAGCTGTATTTGATGTTGTCTTTCTGCTTAGATATTGCAGGGCTGGTTTGGTGAGAGAGAGTGCGGGGCCATGGTGTTTCAGGGGATCGGGTCTGTGTGGGGTTCTGCTGGACCTTCTGCAGGAGGTGCTAGGCTGTCACTTGCTTAGGATGGGCTGTGTTACCTGCTCCTGCTGTTAGAAATCTTCTCAGAAAGAGATGAAGAAGCAAGAAAACAGACAGTGGGAGCAGGACAGGAGGGGTAACTTAGGTAGGAAAATGGAAAGCTTCCAGAAGATCACCCAGGCCACGACCATCCTGCCTGACCTACAGGAGCCAACTCAGTAAGCGTGGTGTCACTGGAGTGGCTCCAAACACTTTTCTCCAGTCTGTGAGGTCTTTTCATGTATTCAAGTGTTTTACCTGTGAAGGGTGAATGAGGTTCAGGAATGGCTGGCCTGCAGGTCAGCCAGCGTTTACTTAGAGATGACTCCATGGGGTCTCCCAGCTTCCCACTTAGAACCCTCCTTGGGAGGGGAGGGGGTGGGGTGTGTGGAAGGGCTGCTGGATACACATGAGTAAGTCCCCACCCTTGACCATCTTCAGAATTGCTCATCCCTGAAGAAAGCGTCCTAATTGGGCTTTCACCTATGCAACTGGTGGCTTCTTAATTAGCAATGTGAACAGTGATATTAAATGTCCTCAGTCAGGACTGAGATGTTATACCACATGTACTGGTGTAAGAACCTGGGGAGGTGTGTGCAGCCAGTACCCCTAGGGACAGGCTTCAGACTTGACCCCTCAACATTCTGGAGTCCAGACACTGCTTTAGCATTTCTGAGGGTCCAGTGATGACTTTAAGGGTTCTGTAATCCACCCTCCATCTGCTTTAGTGAGACCCACACTTCTAGGATCCTACAGAGCAGGGTCTGTGTGGCTGCTCTGTGGATTCTCTAACAAATGATCACAAGCTGGGTGGGTTAAAGCAACAGGAGTTCATCCTCCCCCAGTCCTGGAGACCAGACATCTGAGATCAAGGTGGTGCAGGGCTGAAGTCCCTTCAGAGGCTTCAGGATAGGATCTTTCCTGACTTTTCCATGTTCAGGGCCTCCAGGGGTCCCTGTGCTTGTGCACCGCCCCCCCCCCCCCGCCTCATATCTCTGCCTCTGCCTTTAAGAAGCTTCTCCTGTGTGTCCTCTTTAGTCTCTTCTAGGGATTCTGTCAGTTGGATTAAAGTTCTCCCTAACTATAGATGACCTTACCTTGCTATCCTTAACTACATCTACAAAGTGCCTTTTCCCAGATATAGCCCTGTTCTGGGGGGACACATCTTTGGTGCCACCATTCACCCCATTCTCTGTGTATCAAATAACCCTCATTTTAGGAGATTACCACAGGCCCATATAGACGGGTGCAGACAGTGGCCACACACGTGGAGTCTGGAGAGAATGAGGCCCTTGGAGTCACCTGAAATGGATGAAGGCCTGGCTTCATCAGGTGAGGGAATCACAGGGAGGAGAGGGGCATGGTCTTGTTTAGACTTCAAAAAGACTGCATTGGGGTGGGATGTGAGATGCACTGTGGGGGCAGGGAGCCTCATCAGGGCCTGATGGAGGGGTTAGGGTTGGGCCAGGGCCATGAGTGTAGAGGGGACTTAGTGTGAGGGTTGGCCATACACCCAGGAGGAGAGGCTCACAATCACTGGGGCACAAGTAACTGGGAACCTGGGAGGCCTCCGTGTTCCTGAACCTGAAGAGGAAACGTTAAAATTTTACATCACCTCCTGCTCCTTCTGCCTCTGTAACTCAGCTTGCTCCTTGCAAAGTCTGGATCATGTAGGTCACACAGTGTCAGAAAGTGGGGACACACAATACTTGGAGCTGGAGCTTGTCTCCTTGCCCTTGTCCTGACCTCTGCAAACCTGCTTGATCATGCCCGTCATGATAATGCAGAGCCCGCCTCCCTGACACTCCCCCCACCCCAAGGGGAACTCCCTGCTCTGCTGGAGCACCTGGCTGTTGGTGGCCACTGACAGCACTTTGGTCTCCTCAGGACCTGCTAGGGCTTCAGCTTTGGGACAGTGTGAGGTTCAATTCAGGCAGATGGAATCTGGTCTCCTCAGAACCCACTGGGGCTTCAGTTTTGGGGCATTGTGGGGTTCAGTTCAGGCTGATGGAATCTGATCTCCTCAGGACCTGATGGGGGTTTAGCTTCAGGACATTGTGGGGTTCAATTCAGGATGACAGGAGATGGGTCACCACAGGATCCATTGTGTTTTGGCTTTGGGGCATTGTGGGGTTCAGTTCAGGCTGATGGAATCTAGTCTCCTCAGAATCCACTGGGGCTTCAATTTGGGAGCATTGTGGGGTTCAACTCAGGCAGATGGAAGTCTTGCCTCCTCAGGATCCACTTGGGCTTCAGTTTTCGGGCATTGGGTTCAGTTGAAGCTGACAGGACTCTGATCTCAGAACCCGCTGGTGCTTCAGCTTTGGGACATTGTGGGGTTCAGTTGAGTCTGATGGGAGTTTAGTTTCCTCAAGGCCTGCAAGGACGTGGTGCTGCTGAAGGAAAAAGTGAGGAAAATTGGGAAGAAGCTGTGTGTGGCTGTTGCTGAAAGTCTGTCTTAAGAGGACCCAGGACTGTTAGGGTTTGATGCGGAAAGTTGTGGGATTTTAGTCAGCTTTTGTCTGTGGTATAAGATGGTGTCCTGTATTGTTCCTTGGTGTGTGGTTTCCATTTTTTCCAGCACGGTTTATTGGTGGGGGCAGGGGGCTGTCATTTCCTGCATGTATGTTCTTAGTTCCTTTCTTGTAAATTAACTACCATGCACCTGTAGATTTACTTCTGAGCTCTCTTTTCTCTGTGTCTACTTCTGTGCCAATTCCACATGTCTTCTGGTGACTTTAGGTCCATACTCTAGATTGAAGTCAGGGATAGACATGCCACCAGCCTGTTCTGCCTTCTCAGGGTCCCTTTGGCTCTTCTGGTTCCTTTGTGGCTCCACACAGATGTGAAGGTTGCTTTTGTTTCTGTGAAAAATGTCATTGAAATGTTGTCAGTGATTGCATGAATGTGTATGTTTCTTTGGTTAGAATGGATATTTTAATGGTATTTTCACCCATAAGCATGGGATATCTTTTTACTTGTGTCCACTCAGTTTCTTTGATTATTGTCTTGTAGTTTTTAGCTTGCAGGTCTTTCAAGTCCTTGGTTATATTTCTAGTTTTTTTTTTTTTGGTGTGGGGGAGTGCAATCATAAAAGGGATTATTTTCTTAATTTCTCTTTCTGATAGTTCATTATTAGTGTAGAGAATCATAAATGATCTTGCAGTTCTATTGACTTTCTTTCTTTTTTTTTTTGGCCCTGCAGCTCAGCATGTCGGATCTTAGTTCCCTGACCAAGGATCAAATCCGTACCCCCTGCAGTGAAAGTGCAGAGTCTTAACCACTGGACTACCAGGCAAGTCCATGAATTCACTTTTTAGTTCTGACAGTTGCTTTGGTGTAGTGTTATGTGGAAAACTAGAATTAACATCTCATAGTTTCAGTTCCATCTGGGTCATCCACAGCACTCAGGGCATGGAGTCAACTAATATACTCTTCCTATGGTGCCTTTTTAATACCATGTGGACTGCTGCTGCTGCTGCTAAGTCGCTTCAGTCATGTCTGACTCTTTGCGACCCCATAGATGGTAGCCCACCAGGCTCTCCCGTCCCTAAGATTCTCCAGGCAATAACACTGGAGTGGGTTGCCATTTCCTTCTCCAATGCATGAAAGTGAAAAGTGAAAGTGAAGTCGCTCAGTCGTGTCCAACCCTCAGCGACCCCATGGACTGCAGCCTTCCAGGCTCCTCCATCCATGGGATTTTCCAGGTAAGAGTCCTGGAGTGGGGTGCCATTGCCTTCTCCGCCATGTGAACTAGTACATGGCAATTAGCATCAGTACTTTAGTTGAATTTAGTTTGATTAATTCTTGGCCTCTATTGCAATGTTTGATGTCATCTCTGATTTTCTGTCATGTGACTTACATGGTTGTATTGAAAAGTAATTTACTTTCTAATAAAATTTCAAATGTTTCAACTTTAAATAGTGGTACAAAGTTTTCTACATTCACACCAAATACTGCAGTGTGTTTTACCCAAAACATGGTCACTTTCCTGGGGAACAAGTCCATAACCCCAAAATGGGGGATAATTATGGTTTCCACCTTACAATCCTATCCATAGGACCAATTCAACTTCCATCAGCTGCCCAAGCTTTGTGCAAATGTCTTTCTTCATTCTAAAGCAGTTCTCTTTTTCTGGAAACATTACTGGGGCTTTCCCTCGTACTAAAAACCTTCATGGATTTAAAGTGACAAGATGACTATGATCTGGGTGGCTTTTTTCTGTGTGTTTTCTTTCACTGAGTATGTTTTCAGTGCTTTTCCATGTTGTAACGTGTCATTTTTTTTCATTGTGCTTACAAACATATGACAACATTTATCATTTGAGTCATTTTAAGTATGCACTTCTATAGCATTAACTGCACTCACATTGTTGTAAAAATTTTCCCACCATTCATCTCCAGAATCTTTTCCTTTTCCTGAAGTGACACTGTAACCATTAAACACTCACAACCTCCAATCATTGGCCCTCTTATTCTACTTGGAATTTGTCTTGTATGGATATCTCATACTAGTGGAATCATAGAACATTTCTCCTTCTGTGTTGGCTTGTTTCACTTTGCATAATGACTTGAAGTCTCACCTACATTATAGCATGTATGAAAGTTACCTTGTTTTAAAAGATTGAATCATATTCTATTGTATATATACTACATTATGCTTATCCAGTCATCTGTTGAACACTTGTGTGGCTTCCACCTTTTGGTTACTATGACTAATGCTGCTATGAATATGGGGTTTGAATGTCTGTTCCAGTTTTTGGTTTTAAATATTTTGGGTGTATAACTTGGATCAGAATTGATGGATTATATATTAACTCTGTGTTTAAGTTTCTGAGAAGCCCCCTACTGTTTTCTGCAGCTGTGGCATTATTTTACTATATTTCTTTATATGGCAGAGTAATGCATCTTATGGATGGATCTACCCTATTTGCCCTTCCATTCACCTGTTGGTGGACATTTTCATTGTTTTTAACTTGAGCTCTCAAGAACACTGCTGCTGTAAATATCAGTGTACAAGTATATATTTGAACACCTCTTTTAAATTCTTTGGATGTATATCTAGGAGTGGAGTTGCCAAAACAGGATAATTCAGTTCAGTCACTCAGTCATGTCCGACTCTTTCTGACCCCATGAAGTGCAGCACACCAGGCTTCCCTATCCATCACCAACTCCTGGAGTTTGCTCAAACTCATGTCCATCGAGTTGGTGATGCTATCCAACAATCTCATCCTCTGTTACCCCTTCTGCTCCTGCCTTCAATCTTTCCCAGCATCAGGGTCTTTTCCAAAGAGTCAGTTCTTCACATCAGGTGGCCAAAGTATTGGAGTTTCAGCTTCAGTATCAGTCCTTCCAATGAATATTCAGGGCTGATTTCCCTTAGGATTGACTGGCTGGATCTCCTTGCAGTCCAAGGGATTCTGAAGGGTCTTCTCCAACACCACAGTTCAAAAGCATCACTTCTTCAGCACTCAGTTTTCTTTGTAGTCCAGCTCTAACATCCATACATGACTACTGTAACAACCAAAGCTTTGAATACATGGACTTTTGTTGGTAATGTCTCTGCTTTTTAATATGCTGTCTAGGTTGGTCATAACTTTTCTTCCAAGGAACAGGCATCTTTTAATTTCATGGCTGCAGTCACCATCTTCAGTAATTTTGGAGCCCCCCCCCCTCCAAATAAAGTCTGTCACCATTTCCATTGTTTTCCAATCTATTTGCCATGAAGTGATGGGACTGGATGCCATGATCTTAGTTTTCTGAATACTGAGTTTTAAGTCAACTTTTTCACTCTCCTCTTTCACTTTCATCAAGAGCGTCTTTAGTTCTTTTTTGGTTTCTGCCATAAAAGCGGTGTCATCTGTGTATATGAAATTATTGATATTTCTCCTGGCAATCTTGATTCCAGCTTGTGCTTCATCCAGCCCCAGGATTTCACATGATGTACTCTGCATATAAGTTAAGTAAGCAGGGTGACAATATACAGCCTTGTTGTACTCCTTTCCCAATTTGGAACCAGTCCGTTGTTCCATGTCTGGTTCTAACTGTTGCTTCTTCACCTGCATACAGATTTCTCAGGAGGCAGGTAAGGTGGTCTGGTATTCCCATCTCTTTCAGAATTTTCCACAGTTTGTGGTGATCCACACAGTCAAAGGCTTTGACATTGTTAA
>NW_011494901.1:6908117-6908640 GCF_000754665.1 Bison bison bison
AGAGGAAGGTAAACTTCCAAACTCATTCTATGAGGCCACCATCATCCTAATACCAAAACCTGACAAAGATCCCACAAAAAAAGAAAACTACAGGCCAATATCACTGATGAACATAGATGCAAAAATCCTTAACAAAATTCTAGCAATCAGAATCCAACAACACATTAAAAAGATCATACACCATGACCAAGTGGGCTTTATCCCAGGGATGCAAGGATTCTTCAATATCCGCAAATCAATCAATGTAATACACCACATTAATAAATTGAAAAATAAAAACCATATGATTATCTCAATAGATGCAGAGAAAGCCTTTGACAAATTTCAACATCCATTTATGATCCAGAAAGCAGGAATAGAAGGAACATACCTCAACATAATAAAAGCTATATATGACAAACCCACAGCAAACATTATCCTCAATGGTGAAAAATTGAAAGCATTCCCTCTAAAGTCAGGAACAAGACAAGGGTGCCCACTTTCACCATTACTATTCAACATAGTTTTGGAAGTTTTGGCCACA
>NW_011494901.1:6908740-6909844 GCF_000754665.1 Bison bison bison
GAGGCAGGTAAGGTGGTCTGGTATTCCCATCTCTTTCAGAATTTTCCACAGTTTGTGGTGATCCACACAGTCAAAGGCTTTGACATTGTTAATTAAGCAGAAATAGATGTTTTTCTGGACGTTTTTCTCTCTTGCTTTTTTGATGATCCAACGGATGTTGGCTATTTGATCTCTGGTTCCTCTGTCCTTTCTAAATCCAGCTTGAACATCTAGAAATTCACGGTTCATGTACTGTTGAAACCTGGCTTGGAGAATTTTGATCATTACTTTGTTAACATGTGAGATGAGTGCAACTGTGCCATAGTTGGAACATTCTTTGGCATTGCCTTTCTTGGGGATTGGAATGAAAACTGACCTTTTCCAGTCCTGTGGCCACTGCTGAGTGAAATGATAATTACATTTTTATGTTTTTGAGAAACTGCTCATTTTGCACACATTGATTGCACCATTTTACATCTCCACAAGTAAAGTTTTGAGTTCCAATTTTGTACATTTTTGCCAACATTTGTCATTTGTCTTTATTGTTGATTTTCTCCATGTCCATCCTGGGTGCCTTATTAAGGAGGAAGTCATAATGCAGGACCCACATCTGAGGAGAGGGGAGTTAGCTTTACATACTTGATGGACAGCTGAGTCTGTGTCCATTATTTAGAATCTTTCTGTGTGGAGATTTTTATTCAACACTACTCATAAAACCTATATATATATATATATATATATATATATATTTTACCGGTTTGGACACCTGAAAATTATTTTAAACTTTCGGGAGCTTCCCTGGTGGCTCAGCCTGTAAAAACATCTGCTTGCAATGCAGGAGATCCAGGTTTGATCCCTGGGTGGGGAAGATCCCCTGGAGAAGGAAATGGCAACACACTCCAGTACTCTTGCCTGGAAAATTTCATGGATGGAGAAGCCTGATAGGCTTACAGTCCATGGGGTCACAAAGAGTCAGACACGACTGAGCAACTTCACTTTCCCTTTCTTTTGGCTATAATCCAGCCAATTAGACTCCTTAGATCAATCTTGCTTTGGCTATTGAGAACTTTTTCCATGCTCTCCTGCTTTTATTTTACATAATTCATCTTTTATGTTTTTTTTTTT
>NW_011494901.1:6910703-6933677 GCF_000754665.1 Bison bison bison
ATAAACAAATGGGACCTAATTAAACTTAAAAGCTTCTGCACAACAAAGGAAACTATTAGCAAGGTGAAAAGACAGCCTTCAGAATGGGAGAAAATAATAGCAAATGAAGCAACTGACAAACAACTAATCTCAAAAATATACAAGCAACTCCTACAGCTCAACTCCAGAAAAATAAATGACCCAATCAAAAAATGGACCAAAGAACTAAATAGACATTTCTCCAAAGAAGACATACAGATGGCTAACAAACACATGAAAAGATGCTCAACATCACTCATTATCAGAGAAATGCAAATCAAAACCACAATGAGGTACCATTTCACACTAGTCAGAATGGCTGCGATCCAAAAGTCTACAAGCAATAAATGCTGGAGAGGGTGTGGAGAAAAAGGAACTCTCTTACACTGTTGGTGGGAATGAAAACTAGTACAGCCACTATGGAGAACAGTGGAGATTCCTTAAAAAAACTGGAAATAGAATTGTCTTATGATCCAGCAATCCCACTGCTGGGCATACACACTGAGGAAACCAGAATGGAAAGAGACACGTGTACCCCAATGTTCATCGCAGCACGGTTTATAATAGCCAGGACATGGAAGCAACCTAGATGCCCATCAGCAGATGAATGGATAAGAAAGCCGTGGTACATATACACAATGGAGTATTACTCAGCCATTAAAAAGAATACATTTGAATCAGTTCTAATGAAATGGATGAAACTGGAACGTATTATACAGAGTGAAGTAAGCCAGAAAGAAAAACACCAATACAGTATACTAACGCATATATATGGAATTTAGAAAGATGGTAACAATAACCCTGTGTATGAGACAGCAAAAGAGACATTGATGTATAGATCAGTCTTATGGACTCTGTGGGAGAGGGAGAGGGTGGGGAGATTTGGGAGAATGGCATTGAAACATGTATAATATCATGTATGAAATGAGTCGCCAGTCCAGGTTCAATGCACGATACTGGATGCTTGGGGCTGGTGCACTGGGACGATCCAGAGGAAGGGTATGGGGAGGGAGGAGGGAGGAGGGTTCAGGATGGGGAACACAGGTATACCTGTGGCGGATTCATTTCAATATTTGGCAAAACTAATACAATATTGTAAAGTTTAAAAATAAAATAAAATTAAAAAAAAATAAAGAACTCTTGTTCCTTTATATTAGAGAATGTTAATAAAAAATTGTATGTGGGAACTTAATAATATCAGCACACAATGCATGGAAATACATATGCATGTATCCCAGACTATGCGTACACACAGTTATGAAGATTTTCACAGGGAGATATGTTGTGGTCCTTTAATGGACTGAACTTTGTGGTCTGGAGTCAATGATAAGAAAGCGAAAGAGAGAAATAAGCTAATATTCCCTGGGTTATGCAGAGAACCAATAAACCCTTAGGACGGGGCTTGTGCCACTCATGGAGGCACAGGGCACCCTCTCAAGGAGGTCTTGAAAGCCCAGGCAGGAGAGTGAGCTTGGCAGGTTTCCACACTCCAGAGAATCAGCCAGAGGGAGAGAGAGAGAGAGAAAGAGACAAACAGAAAGACACGGGGACTCAAGTCTCTGGTGGAGCAAGGGTGCTTTAATGATCTTTCTGTGAGTACATATAGGCTGTTGAACAAGGAATTTCTTTCGACAATGATAAAGATCAGAAAACCAAACCAAACATACAGCAACTGTTATCAAGGGAACAAGGGATTAACAATGGTCATAAGGTCAGGAGACAATCCATATCTCAAGAAAGAGAATTGTGCCTAGGCAGTTTTGTCCTAAGGAGAATGTTTACTGAAGGAGATCCATGCATGTGTTTCATCCTATGACCTCAGTCTTGGGAGCAGCGTGCTGTTCCATTCATTCCTGTTACCAGGAACTGATAAGGAACAGAGGACTTATGAGAAATAGAAAACAGCACGCAGGAATCCTCCTGTTAAACATTCCCTGACAGAGCTATGTTTCTGTATTAGGCTAAAGATAGTTTATAATGATATCTCCAACCTGATCTCTTATGACACAGGTATTATAACCTTCTCCTTTTGTCTGCCTGTAACTTCCCACTCCAGTGGTAAGAAACCTGGCTTCCACTACTTGTCATTTATCAAATTCAGGGCTTGCTCCATTCAATGACTGATATGGTAGTTTCAGTCCTGTTAGCTACAAACCCCTGTGGAAAGAACTTACACAGCCCATTTTTTATGTTTGGTACATTTTGCCTTTGGCCTGCAGATTCCATTCATTTCCACAGTGAACTTAGGCCAGATAATTTTGTCCTAACACTGAGTGGCTTTTTAAAAAATTTCTTATTTTTTAATCTCTTGGCTGTGCTGTGGTAAGTGCTATTTTAGGTCCCTGACCAGGAATTGAATCCCTCTCTCCTGCATTGGCAATGTGGAGTCTTAACCACTGGCCCACTAGGGAAGTCTGAAGCTTTTCATATATTTCTCAATCTGTTAGATTCTTTGTTAAATTCTGCATTCCATCCTTTGACACTCCCATACCATAAATAAATAAATGTTAATAGGTAATAATTTACTTGTTGGGTTCTGAAAACAAAAATCTATGGGCTTAGGCAAATGCATAGTGTCAGATATTCATCACTAAAGTATCACGTGATATATTTCAGCCACATATTCCATAAACTGTTTATCATGTCTGTTTTACCTTTTCTAGAATGTCTTATAAGGTCATACAGTGTGTAGCACTTGAGGCTGGATTCCTTCACTTAGTAATATGAGTTAGATTCATGATTTTATTTTTTTTAAATAAATGGGTTGGTTGTTCATTAATTTATATCTCTGAATACCATTGTATTGCATTATATGAGAGGAAAAATCATTTCCCCTCTATCCTCAATGTACTTCATTGAGGTGCTCATAATGAAAGGGACATGGACTGGAGAAAAACAATCAGAAGTTTAATATATGCCATGCATACCTCCTGTATAGTTGAAAGATACCTGGGAAAACTGAGCCACTTCATGAAACGGTCCAAGACTTTACCTTAAATGCTATCATCAGCTAAGAATGAAAGAAGTCGGTTAGAGAATGGAAGAAGCCATTTAAGGAAGATTATTAAGGGAAGCACAGTAAACAAAGGTATGTTGGTTATGCAGATTAACATCCAAGTCTACTCCATAGATCTTCTTGGTATTTAGTCAAGTCATTCTTGACATTTAGTCATCCTCCAATTCCTTGTCCAGAAAGGGACACATCCTTACAGATGGAGATATCCTTAATAAATGTAAATCTACTTCATAAAATGGCATTTCTACTTGGTTTCCAAAGATTCTTCGGGGGCTGCTGCTTTTTAAAATTAATCCGTCTAAAACAATCCTTTTGTCAAATAGGCATATTTTAGGTGTGTTATTTTGTGCTCCCCTTGAAATGTCTGTGCCCTAATTTATCTATGAATGCACATCTATGGAAGGATATCCTGATAGTTTTCAGTTTTTAATTATTATGAATAGTGCTCTCATACATTACTTGATCAGAGAAGGCAATGGCATCCTACTCCAGTACTCTTGCCTGGAAAAATCCCATAGATGGAGGAGCCTGGTAGGCTGCAGTCCATGGGTCGCTAAGAGTCAGACATGACTGAGTGACTTCACTTTCACTTTTCACTTTCATGTATTGGAGAAGGAAATTACTTGATGCTAGTTTTTATTTCAGTTTTCCAAAGCAGTTGTCTAAATACAAGAGGTGCACTTCTTGATTCCTAAGGTGAAACTCTTTAGATTTGGAGAAAAGTGCCAAACTGTCTTCCAAAGTTGACTGTACATGCATTCCACCAGCATCTTGAGTATACTCCTGTATGCTTATTTACAATTTCTTTATCTTCTTTGGCCAGGTGTGTGTTTCAGTCTTCACCAAATTTGGATACTGTGGATATAGTCTTGAATAATTGAACTTTTCTAAGAATCTGTCCATTTCTTCCATTTATCGATTTTATTGACATATAGTTGTTCATAATAGTCTATTATAATCCTTTGTATTTCTGCATTGTCTGTTGTAACCGCTACCCAGGTGCAGGTTCTGGGAGGTGGGGTCACCCTTGAGACTCTGGACGTGTGACCCCAGGTACAGTACTGGGAGGTGGGGTCAACCTGGAGACTGTGGACGTGTGAGCCTAGGTGTGGTGTCTGGGAGGTGGGGTCACCAGGAGTGTGGACTTGTGAAGCCAGGTACAAGGTCCTGAGGGTGGGATCACCCTGGAGACTGAACACGTGATCACTGGTACAGGATGTGGGGAGGAGTGTCACCTTTGAGACTGTGGATATGTGACCCCAGGTGCAGGTCTGTAGGGTGGGGTCACCCTGGAGATTGGTTATGTGACCCCAGGTACAGGGCCTGGGGAAGGGTTTCACCATGGAGACTGGATGTGTGACCTCAGGAAAAGGGTCTGGAGTGTGGAGTCACCCTTGAGACTGTGGACGTTTGTCTGCAGGTACAGGGTCTGGGAGTGGGTAACCCTGGAGACTGTGGAAATTTGACCTCAGGTGGAGGCACTGTGAGGTGTTGTCACCCCAGAGACTGAGGACATGTGACTCCAGGTTCAGAGTCTGGGAGGGGTGTCACCCTGAAGACAGTGGACATGAAACCCTGGATGCCGGATCTGGGTGGTGGGGTCACCCTGGAGACTATGGATGTGTGAACCCACAAACAGGGTCTTGAGTGTGGAGTCACCCTGGAGACTGGATGTGTGATCCCAGTTGCAGGGTGTAGGGAGCGGGTTCACCATGAAGATGGTGGATGTGTGGCCTCAGGGTCTGGTCTGGAGGGCGGAGTCACCCTGGAAACTGTGGACATGTGATCCCAGTTTCAGGGTCTGGAAGGGTGTCACCCTGGAAAGTGTGAATGTGTGACCCCAGGTTCAGGGTCTAGGGAAGAGTATCACACTGGTCACACACTGGATATGTGACCCCATGGACAGGGACTGGGGTGGTCACCCTGGAGAATGGATATGTGACCCCAGGGGAATGGTCAGGAGGAGGTCACCCTTGAGACTGTGGAATTGTGAGCCCAGTTGGGCTTGGGAACGGGTCACCCTGGAGACTGTGGACATGTGTCTCCAGGTACAGTATCTGGAAGGGATCACCCGGGAGACTGTAGCTATGTGACCCTAGGTATAGGGTTTGGGAGAGTGTCACCCTGCAGACTGTAGGCATGTGACCCCAGGTGCATGGTCTGGTGTGGTGGAATCACTCTGGAGGTTGTGGAAGTGTGACCCCAGATGCAGGGTCTGGGGTGAGGTCACTCTGGAGACTGTGGACGAGTGACAAATGTGCAGGGTTAGGGGATGGGGTCACTTTGGAGACTGTGGACATGTGACCCCAGGTGCACTGTCTGGGAGGGACATCACCCTGGAGACTGGACATGTGACCATAGATACAGGATCTGAATGGGGTCACCCTAGACACTTGGATATCTGACCCTAGGTACAGGGTCTAGGACGGGAATGACCCAGGAGACTCTGGACATGTGACCCCAGGTACAGTATGAGGGGGTCACTCTGGAGACACCAGAATTTTAAGCACAGGTAAAGGGTCTTCAAGGGGTGTCACTCTGGATAATGTGAACATATGAGCCCAGGTTCAGTGTGTGAAATGGAGTTCATTCTGGAGACTGGACATGTGAATCCAGCTGCAGGGTAGGGGAGGGCGGTCATCCTGGAGATTGTGGACGTGTGGAAACAAGTACAGGGTCTGGCAGGGGGTGGAGGTAACCCTGGAAACTGTGGACAACTCACCCCAGGTACAGATTATGAGAGGTGGGGTCACACTGGAAACTGAGGACATGTGATCCCAATTAGAGTCTGGGAAGGGGGTTACATTGGAGCCTGTGGACCTGTGACCACAGGTTCAGTGTCTGGGAAGTGACATCACACAGGAGACTGTGGACATGTGACCTCAGGTGCAGGGTCTGGGGGGGAGTCACCCTGGAGACTGGACATGTGACCCCAGGTACAGGATTTTGGATGTTATTCTGGAGACTGTGGATATGTGATTCCAGGGGGAGTGTCTGTGAGGGGCTCACCTTGGAGACTGTATGTGTGACTCCAGGTACAGGGTCTGTAAGTTGGGGTAACCCTGGCGACTGTGCCATGTGACACCAGGTACAGCATCTGGGGAGGGTTGTTATACTGGCCACCATGAACATGTGACCCCAGGTACAGGGTCTGAGATATGGGCTCACCCTGGAGACTGAGGCCAAGTAAACTGAGGTACAAAGTTTGGTGAGGTGGGGTCACACTATAGACTGTGGATGTATAACGCCAGCTGCAGGGTCTGGGAGGGGTGTCACCCTGGAATCTATGGACGTGTGACCCCAGGTGGAAGAGGGGAGTCACATTGGAGACTGTGGCCATGTGACCCCAGGTGCAGTGCCTGAGACATGGGTGTCACACTGGAGACTGTGGATATTTCCACAGTCTCCAGTGAGCCAGGCACAAGAAATGGGAGGGGTGTTAACCTGGAGACTGTGGACGTGTGATACCAGGTGCATGACCTGGGAGGGTTTACACCCTGGTGAACGTGGATGTGTGACCCTGCTTCAGGGTCTGTGAAGGGTGTCACTCTGGAGAATGTGGAAATCTGATCGCAGGGCTCCCCTAGAGTTGCAGTGGGGAATATGGGTTTCCTCTCGAGTTGCAGCGGGAAACTCAGGATTCCTCTTGAGTTGCTCCCCTTTAGTTGTGGCGGGAACTCAGTGTTCCTCTCCAATTGCAGTGTGGAACTCAGGCGTGGTGGGGAACTTGGGTTCCTCTTGAGTTGGGGGGTTACTCAGGGTTCTTCTCCACTTGTGGTGGGGCATCCTTTCGAATTTTCTTGGGGCAATTCATCTCTAGCAGGGATGTGCAGGGTGGCTCCTTTCTTGTTGCAGTGTGCGGGTGGCTACTCACTAGTTTTGGCATGGGATTTCTCTAGTTGTGATCAGAGTCAACTCTAGTTGTGGTGGGTTTGATTCTCTCTAGTTGTGGTGTGCAAGCTCCTTTCTACTTGTGGTGTGACGTTCGTCTCTATTAGCAGCAGAGGGGCTCCTCTCAATGTGTGATGTCCATTGGGTTCCTCTTGAGTAGTGGTGGAGTTCTCCTCTGGAGTTGCAGGGCAATGTCCTCTCTGGTTGGGATGTGGGTGGCTCCATGGGAAGGGTCCTCTCTACTTTTGACACTAGAGGTTCCTAATATTAGTGGGCTTGCTTCTCTCTAATTATGAGTGACTCTGCTCCATTTAATTCAGGGAGCTTATTTCTATTTACTGCAGAGGGACTTCTCTCTAGGTGTGATGTCCTGGGGGACTCCACTCTACTACTGTCCAGGGAATCCACTACAGTTTTTCCAGGGGAGCTCCTCTGTCATTTGACCAGGTTATCCTTTCTTGTTATAGCATAGTGTTCCTGTCAGATTGCAGAGGGGAACTTGGCATTTCTCTTGAGTTTCAGCAAGGGACTCAGGGTTTCTTTAAGTTGTGGTGGAGCCTCCTCTTGAATTGCACTGGGGCAGATCCTCTACAAGTGATGTGCAGGCTGGCTCCTGTATTGTTGCAATTTGTCGGACTCCACTCTAGTTGTGGCATGGGGCTCCACTCCAGTTGCAGTGGGGACCCACTGTTGATTTGTGGTGGGTCAGCTCCTCTCTAGTTGTCGCTTGTAGACTCCTCTCTAGCTTTGGCAGGTGGGCTCCTCCTCCCTAGTTGTGGCGTGTGGTGGGGGGGTCCTCCTTAGTTGTGTAGTTGGGCTTCTCTCTAGTTGTGGTAAAGAGCTCTTCTCAAATTGTGATGGGTGTGGCTCCTCTCTGGTTGTGATGTGAAGGGGCCTTTTTCTAGTTGCAATGTGCAGGAGGCTACTCTCTAGTTGTGGTAGTGGGTGTTTTCTTCAGTTGTGGCATGATGGGCTCCTTTCTACTAATGGCAAGGGGCTTCTGTCTAATTTTGATGTGTGGGTATGCACCTCTCTAATGGCGATGTTCAGGGGCGCTTATCTCTAGCTGTGACAGGAGTCTCCTCTTTAGTTGCAGTGTTGGCCTCCTCTTCCGTTTTGATCTGTGTGGAAGTTCCACTCTAGTTTTTATGTGCATGGGCACTTTTCTCTAATTGTGATGTGTTGGGCATGCTCCTATCTATGTGCGCAAGGGTTATTCACTCTAGTTATGGCAGTGGTGCTCCACTCTAGTTGCAATTTAAGGCAGGGGTGGCACCTCTGTAGTTGCAGTGATATGCTCCTTACTATGTAGTTGCAGCTATACGCTCCTTATGCCTGAATGTCAGCTATCTAGTTGTGGCATGTATTCAACTCTCTAGTTTTGGCAGTTGGGCTTCACTTCTAGTGGTGAGGTGCTGCGGTGCTCTTCCCTAGTTGTACGCTTCCTGAGGTTGTCCTCTCTAGTTGTGGAGTGGGAACTCCTGTCTTGTTGCATTATGCTGTACTGCTCCTTTCTAGGTGCAGTTTGCTGGTTTATCTCTATTTGTCGTTTGAATGGCTACTCTCTAGTATTGGAGTGGATCCTCCTCTCTAGATGTTGTGTGCAAGACTGCTTCTCTCTAGGGGCAGGGTGTGGGGCCTTCTTTCCACATGCAGTGTCCGGTTTGGCTCCTCTCTTGTTGCCATGTTGGGCTCTTCCCAACTTGTGGTGGGGGACTCCAATCAAGTAGGGTTGGGGGACTTGTTGTTCCTCTCGAGTTGAGGTAGGGCCTCCACTCGAGTTTTGAGGTGGGGATGGCTCCTCTCTAGTAGAAGTGTGCAGGTTTGCTTCTGTTTAGTTTCAATGTGTGCGTGGCTAAACTACCTGTGGCATGGGGCTCCTCTCTAGTTGGTGTGGGGGGTCAACTCTTAGTTGTGTTGGGTGGGCTCCTCTCTAGTTGTGGTGTGCAGGCTCCTCTCGAGTTGTGTTAAGGAAGGTCTTCCCTAGTTGTAGTGTTCAGGGGGCACCTCTAGAGTTGTGGTGGAGTGTTCCTCTCGAATTGTGGTGGGGGTTTGCTCTCTGGGAGTGATGTGCACAGGCACTCTTTCCAGGTGCAATATCCGTGAGCCTACTCTCTAATGTTGGCATGGCCCCTCCCTCCTCTTTAGTTGTGGTGTCTGTGCCTCCTCTCTTGTTTTGGCAGGAGACTTCTGTCTAATTTCTTTGTGCTGGAATGCTCCTCTCAAGTGTCAATGTCCAGGGAGCTTCTATCTATTTGTGGTGTGTGGTCTACTTGCAAAGTTTTGGCTAGTTTGTTCCTCTCTGACATTTGTAGGGGCATCTACTCGACTTGCAGGAGTGGGTTCACCTCTTTTTGCTGTGGAGATGACTCTATCTAGGTGCAATTGAGAGAGTCAAATCCTAGGCAGATTGATAAGAAGTCCAGGGGTCCCCAAGGAGAGAGGGGTCTGGAATTCTTAAGGAGAAATAAAGGACAAACTTTTTTGCCCCTCTACATTCCTTAGGATTATATAACAATAATGTATCCTGCTTGAGGTCAGTCTCTGGAAAAAACCTGCTGGCTAATCCCGTTATCTTAAAATGTAAATTATGGGAGTATGTCTAGTGAGGCCTTTACAACCTCCAGACATTCTTTTAATTCACTGTAATAACCAATTTGAGAGTATATAACTCCATGGCTAACACTAGCCAGGGGGTACTCTTTCTGCCCCCTTCTGATGCCTATGTCAGAAGCTTTCTCTATCTCCTTTATACTTAAATAAAACTTTATTATACAAAGCTCTGAGCGATCAAGCCTCGTCTCTGGCCCCAGATTGAATTCTTCTCTCCTGGAGGCCAAGAATCCCGGCATCTTTGTGCGGTTCAGCAACGACCTTTCATCTTGGGGGCTTGTCTGGGATTCTTCAGGACAAAGTAAGGATGCTTGGAGCTCTAGTTCTTCTCCTAGCGAACACATTTTCTGCTGTACTTTACTAACTCTACAGTGTGCTTGAGTGAATGAATGAAATGCCCTGCGTGAAGCAAGTGAGGAGCTCTGCTCTGTGGTTCCACGATGACCTCATACAGCTAATGGCAGGAACCTGTCAGGGGTTTACACCGACTTAACAATGCCAAGAGGCACCCAATGTCTCCTTTGGGGACCAACCAGAAATGGGCAAAGCGTGTGGACCAAACTCTCCTTTCTAGGTCAAACTTTTTTTGGTCTCTTTGACCATTTAATAACTCCTAGGAAATTAGAAGTACTAACCTAATCTGTAGGATCATAGACTTTCAAGGGACTTGTGATCTATGCTGTTACTGTGTACTGTTACTTATATGCCAAGCTTGGATTGGTAGTCAGGAAGCGCCTAGCCTCGCTAGGCATGGAAATTTTGGAAGCTAGATGGAGCTCTAGCTCCAAAAGCACCTCTGAGATTAAAGGTGACTCAGATTGAAACTATAATGGATTTTTTTTTTTCCCCTTTGGTAACGCTGGCTCTTAGTGGACCAGAGGAGACTCTTATACTGGCGTGGTGACGCTTGGAAGGAATTTCTATGTGTTTCCCTTTTTCTCTCTGTGAAATATGCCAGACTTATGTCCTAAGGGTATAGATTTGGGTGTGACTCCTTCAGGTCCCTCCTATCCTCCTACTTTGCTAGATGAGATGGAGGACAGGAGACAAAGAGATAAAGAAAAGCAGGTTTCTCCAATCTATCCCTGGGATCATATTCGCAGAGCAGCCAGAGACACTGAGGAACAGCCACACAAGCTGTCGCCTCTTCATGAAGCACCCACCAGGAGAAATAATCAGTCTATGAGAGTTAATAAGCCTTTTTCTTATCAAGAAATACAAAAAATCAAGGAGGATCTGGGAGACTATTTAGAGGAAGAATCAGTAGGGAAGAGGGAGGATGAGATAACCGCCCTCCCCACTGGAAATCAGGTGGTCCCCACTACAGAACTAGACTGGGACTACAACACAGCTAAAGGAAGATGGGATCAGAGTCACTTTGTCAAATGTGTTCTTGAAGGACTCAGGCAGCTGTGTGCTAAGCCTTTAAGCTATGGCAAATTGGCAGATACAGAACAGGAGGAGAAGGAAGCACCTGGTAAATTCCTAGATAGACTGAGAGAAGCTCTTTGAAGAGCCACTGACATTGATTCCAAAAGTGAAGAGGGAAAAGTGACCTTAAAGGATAGATTTCTCACTCAGTCGGCTCCAGATATCAGCTGTAAGCTATTAAAACAGGTGTATGGACCAAATCAGTCTTTAGATACTCTGTTACAACTGGCTCAGACAGTCTATTATGGTAGGGAATATGAGGAAAAGAAAGAAAGGCAGAAAAAGACAAAGGAACAGGTGGAAGCCCTTTCAATGGCAATGAGAAGCGTTCTTAAACAGCCTGAGAAAAATGCCCAGAGGGACCCAGGTGAAAAGGGATGGGCTTGGTATTATTGTGGAAAGGAGGGGAACCTCAAGAGGGATTTCCCTAAGGCATCTAAGCTGCCCCTGGCTCCATGTCCGGCCTGCAAAACACCACACTGGAAGAGAGACTGCCTCCAGAGGCATAGGTTTCAGGGGTTGGACTCTCAAGACAATCAGAGGGTCCCCCCAAAGCTCCCGTCCTAATTACACCTGAGGTACCCAAGGTATTAATAACTGTAGGGGGGCCAATCCATTGATTTCCTTTTAGATACTGGGGCAACTTACTCCATGCTTACTGAAGCCCCTGGCCCACTTTCTTCCCGATCCACTTCCATAATGGGACTGTCTGGACTAGCCAAAACATATAACTTCAGTGTTTCTGTCAATTGTGACTGGGATTAGGTGCTATTTTCACAAGTTTCTGATTGACCATAGTCTCCCTCACCCCTTTTGGGGAGGGATATATTGAACAAGTTCCATGCCTCTGTTTTCATGAATATGGAGCCTTCCCTTTCTCTCCCTTTAATTGAACAAAATATAAATCCTAGCATATGGGCTGATGGAAAATCTGTGGGTCAAGCACAAAATGCTATTCCTGTAGTTGTCAAGCTCAAAGACCTGAACTTATTTCCACATAAGAAGCAGTATCCACTGAAACCTAAGGTTAAGGAAGGGTTAAAACCCATCATTGAAAATTTAAAGGAACAGGGACTATTAATTCCCTGTAACAGTCCATGCAACACTCCTATTTTGGGTACAAAGAAATCAAATGGTAAATGGAGACTAGTTCAGGATTTACAAATAATATATGAGGCTGTAATTCCTTCACACCCCGTGGTGCCTAATCCTTATACTCTATTGTCTGAAATTCCTGAACAAGCCAAATATTTCTCAGTAATTGATTTTAAAGATGTCTTCTATTCAGTGCCTTTGGCGGAGAAAAGTCAATTTCTATTTGCCTTTGAGGACCCTATGCAGCCAGCTTCTCAGTTAATCTGGACAGTTTTGCCCCAGGGATTTCGTGACAGTCCTCACTTATTTGGACAAAGTTTGTCACGGGATCTAAAAAACTTTAATAGCCCTGAAGCGGTGGTGTTACAATATGTAGATGATATTTTGCTGTGTGCTGAGACAGAGGAAGTTTGTTCACGAGCCTCAGAAGACTTGTTAAACTTTCTGGCAGGCTTCGGTTACAAGGCATCAAAAGAAAAGGCTCAGCTTTGTCAACAATCTGTTAGATATCTGGGCCTAATCATATCAGAAGGGACTATAGGCCCTGAGAGAATTAAACCTATACTAAATCATCACTTACCTATGACCTTAAGACAATTGAAAGGATTTTGGGAATCACAGGTTACTGTCACATTTGAAAGATTCTGGGTTATGGGGAACTTGCCCAGCTTTTATATAAACTTATAGCTGAATGCAAAAAAGTAAAATGGCTATGGCTGTCTGGGGAGGCCTTACAAATAGCTGTGAAGAGAAGAGAAGAGCAAAGGAGAAAAGGAAAGATATAAGCATCTGAATGCAGAGTTCCAAAGAATAGCAAGGAGAGATAAGAAAGCCTTCTTCAGCAATCAATGCAAAGAAATAGAGGAAAACAACAGAATGGGAAAGACTAGAGATCTTTTCAAGAAAATTAGAGATACCAAGGGAACACTTCATGCAAAGATGGGCTCAATAAAGGACAGAAATGGTATGGACCTAACAGAAGCAGAAGATATTAAGAAGAGATGGCAAGAATACACAGAAGAACTGTACAAAAAAAGATCTTCACGACTCAGATTATCACGATGGTGTGATCACTGACCTAGAGCCAGACATTCTGGAATGTGAAGTCAAGTGGGCCTTAGAAAGCATCACTAGGAACAAAGCTAGTGGAGGTGATGGAATTCCAGTTGAGCTATTTCAAATCCTAAAAGATGATGCTGTGCAAGTGCTGCAGTCAATATGCCAGCAAATTTGGAAAACTCAGCAGTGGCCACAGGACTAGAAAAGGTCAGTTTTCATTCCAATCCCAAAGAAAGGCAATGTCAAAGAATGCTCAAACTACCGCACAATTGGACTCATCTCACATGCTAGTAAAATAATGCTCAAAATTCTCCAAGCCAGGCTTCAGCAATATGTGAACCATGAACTTCCTGATGTTCAAGCTGGTTTTAGAAAAGGCAGAGGAACCAAAGATCAATTTGCCAACATCTGCTGGATTATGGAAAAACCAAGAGAGTTCCAGAAAAACATGTATTTCTGCTTTATTGACTATGCCAAAGCCTTTGACTGTGTGGATCACAATAAACTGTGGAAAATTCTGAAAGAGAGGGGAGTACCAGACCACCTGATCTGCCTCTTGAGAAATTTGTATGCAGGTCAGGAAGCAACAGTTAGAACTGGACATGGAACATCAGACTGGTTCCAAATAGGAAAAGGAGTATGTCAAGGCTGTATATTGTCACCTTGCTTATTTAACTTCTATGCAGAGTATATCATGAGAAATGCTGGACTGGAAGAAGCACAAGCTGGAATCAAGATTGCCGGGAGAAATATCAATAACCTCAGCTATGCAGATGACACCACCCTTATGGCAGAAAGTGAAGAGGAACTCAAAAGCCTCTTGATGAAAGTGAAAGTGGAGAGTGAAAAAGTTGGCTTAAAGCTCAACATTCAGAAAACGAAGATCATGGCATCTGGTCCCATCACTTCATGGGAAATAGATGGGGAAACAGTGTCAGACTTTACTTTTTTGGGCTCCAAAATCACTGCAGATGGTGACTGCAGCCACGAAATTAAAAGACGCTTACTCCTTGGAAGGAAAGTTATGATCAACCTAGATAGCATATTGAAAAGCAGAGACATTACTTTGCCAACAAAGGTTCGTCTAGTCAAGGCTATGGTTTTTCCTGTGGTCATGTATGGATGTGAGAGTTGGACTATTGAGAAGGCTGAGAGCCGAAGAATTGATGCTTTTGAACTGTGGTGTTGGAGAAGACTCTTGAGAGTCCCTTGGACTGCGAGGAGATCCAACGGGTCCATTCTGAAGGAAATCAGCCCTGGGATTTCTTCGGAAGGAATGATGCTAAAGCTGAAACTCCAGTACTTTGGCCACCTCATGCGAAGAGTTGACTCATTGGAAAAGACTCTGATTCTGGGAGGGATTGGGGGCCGGAGGAGAAAGGGACGACAGAGAATGAGATAGCTGGATGGCATCACTGACTCGATGGACGTGAGTCTGGGTGAACTCTGGGAGTTGGTGATGGACAGGGAAGCCTGGCGTGCTGCGATTCATGGGATCAAAGAGTTGGACACGACTGAGCGACTGAACTGAACTGATAGCTGAAACTCAGCAGGCCCAAACTGACAAACTGGTTTGGTCTCCAGATGCTCAAAAGGCTTTTAAGGTTCTTCAGACTGTTCTCCTGTAAGCTCCTTCTCTGAGCTTGCCCACAGGGTCAGATTTTAATTTGTTTGTCATTGAAAGAAAAGGTGTGGCCTTGGGAGTTTTGACACAACCCTGAGGTGAGGACCAACAACCTGTTGCTTATCTAAGCACAGAATTAGATGTAATTTCACGTGGGTGGCCCCACTGCCTAACAGTAATTGGGGTAGTGGCTTTATTAGCACCTGAAGCTTTAAAAATAATTAATGGATGAAACCTTAGTGTACTGACTTCTCATGATGTGAGTCGAATCTTAAATTGTAAGGTTACTATTTGGATGACAGACAGTAGGCTTCTTAATATCAGTCATTGTTGTTAGAAGGACCAGTAACTAAGCTTAAAGTTTGTGGAAATGTAAATCTTGCCACTTTTCTTCCTGAGAAGGAAAATGAAACACCTGATCACAATTGTTCCCAATTCCTAACTTTAAACTATGCAGCTCAGGAGGACCTGATGGATACCCCATTAGACAATCCTGACATGGAAGTATTTACTGATGGCAGTTCTTTTGTTTGGGATGGAAAGCATAAAGCAGGTTACACTGTGGTGATAAAGATTTTAATCCATTAAAGTATTCCCACGTTTGGGCTGCCAAGGAGCCTTCAGAGTGACAATGGCTCTGCCTTTAAAGCTGCTGTAACTCAGAGGGTGTCTAAAGCTCTAGGAATAGAATATCACTTACATTGTTCCTGGAGACCCCAATCCTCAGGAAAGGTTGAAAAAGCTAATGACATTATCAAAGACATCTGTGCAAATTAACTCAAGGGACACAGGACAATTGGTTTAAAACCCTACCCATAGGTTTCATGAGGTCTCGAACTGCCCCTAAAAAGGAGGGACTGCCCCACTTTGAATGTATTTATGGAAGTCCTTTCTTATGCACGGACACTGTTATAGACACTGAAGACTTGGAATTAACTAATTATGTAACTCAGTTCTGAGCTTTTCAACAGACATTAACAGAACTCTGGGAGATGACTCCTGACCCAGCCTCTGAGTCAAGCAAGCCTCTATTTGAGCCATGAAAGGAGGTCCTTATAAAAACATTGGGGTCTGGGGGCCCATCCCTTGAGCCCCTCTGGGAAGGCCCTTACAAGGTTATTCTTTTTTCTCCCACAATTGTCAAAGTGCTAGGAATTGATTCATGGGTACATCACACTCAAGAGGTGGCACCCTTACTAGAACTAAGTGACTTCATTTTATGTCTTTACTTTCTATGCTCTGACTTTGTACTTTTCAGATGGGCCTGATAATCTATGTGAGCCTACTTCTGCTGACTCAGAAAATCCTGAGTCTGCCATTTAATCCTCAAGACAATGCCTTCTTGTCCTGGGCTCACTCCTATGCAGCACTTCACAATCAGTCTAAGTGCTGGGTCTGTGGGTTGCTCCCCTCTTCACCAGTGGAAGGCTTCCTGTGGTGGACATCTCCACTTCAAGGAAAAGACTTTCTCTAAGTCTGCAAATACCTTTGACAACAATCATATGCGATGCCTCTTCTTCATCTGATGACATCTAACAACCCTAAAATGGACTAGTTGTACTTTAACTATGGACATAATGTGACTTTTAATTTTGATTATACATTGTCTCAGTTCAATGACTATTTTGCTGCACATAAGGCAAATAGGTCTATATCTAATGGTTTTTTACCTGACGTTTATCAAATATGGGATGAGGTTATATGGTTAACTCCTGAAAAAGGACGTCTAATATCTACTGCCCCTTTATGCTGGGAACAAATAGAGCCATCCCCAGATGTTAGTCAATAACTTAATTATAGTGGTTAGGAACACTCGGGATTTTTGCCTCAGGAAATATGCAATGCAATCATTCCGATGTTTTCCAACCCCAATTCAGGTCCTCCCTTTGTCTGGCCAGGCACTGATTGGGACTGGATATCTCAGTCACACTGGCTTGCTCCAAATGGGACATATTGGATATGTGGCTCTTACCTGTGGGCATGGCTTCCCCTGGTTGGATAGGGAGAGGCACCCTAGGTCTAGCCTTTACTCACGGCTTTGTATTTTCAGAGCTTCCAGAAAAGCCTGCTAGTTTACCCCACCTTAAAACTTGGTGGACAAGGTTGGTATTTCACTGGTATGATTATTTGGTCACAGTGTTTTTTCCCTCTTTGGGAACTACACATGTTATGCTACGAGTGGATGCTTTGACTAATTTTACTCAACAGGCATTACAAGATTCTCCAAAAGTTATTTCAGCTCTTAATGCTGAATAAGCACAAATTAGAAAGGTGGTTTTACAAAACAGATTAGCTTTAGATATTGCGACAGCTGCACAAGGAGGAACTTGTGCCATTATTCATACCTAATGCTGTACTTATGTACCTGATATGAGCACTAATGTTACTCATTTTAACTAAACAAATGGCCAAGATGATTGGGGCTATGGATACTCCTGAAGCCTCAATTGCCTCATTTTGGGAGATGTTAACTTGTTCTCCATGGTGGAAAACTATCTTAATTACAATAATTCTGATTGTTCTATTTTTGCTGTTTGCTTCCTACATCTGTAACTGTGTAATTGGATTTGTTTCAGGTTGCATGAAGGCTTTTAAGTCACAAATGGTTGTCTGAGCTCCTATGAGTGCCATAGCCTCTGCAAACTATTACTTGGGGCCCCTGGATCAGAGACCCTCAATATGAGGGTTAGGAGAATATGTTGCTTCACTAATTTAGGGACCATGCCCCTAAACAGCAGGAAGTAGTTATGGAACAAAAATGACGCCCCTTTCCCTTGGCAACATAATTCTCCTAAAAGAAAAGTGGGGAATGAGAGAGTCAATTCCTAGGCAGATTGATAAGAAGTCCAGGGGTCCCCAAGGAGAGAGGGGTCTGGAATTCTCAAGGAGGAAGAAAGGACAAACTTTTTTGTCCCTCTACATTCCTTAGGATTATATAACAATAATGTATCCTGCTTGAGGACAGTTTCTGGAAATAACCTTCTGGCTAATCCTGTTTTCTTAAGGTGTAAATTATGGGAGTATGTCTAGTGAGGTCTTTACAACCTATAGACATTCTTTTGATTCACTGTAATAACTAATTAGAGAGTATATTACTCAATGGCTAACACTAGCAAGGGGATACTCTTTCTGCCTCCTTCTGATGCCTATGTTAGAAGCTTTCTCTATCTCCTTTATAGTTTAATAAAACATCATTACACAAAGCTCTGAGCGATCAAGCCTCATCTCTGGCCCCAGATTGAATTATTCTCCTCCAGAGGCCAAGAATCCTGGCGTTTTTGTGTGCTTCAGCAACAACCTTTCACATTGTCAGAGGTCTCCTCTCTAGCAGTGGTAGGGGTGATACTCTCCAGTTTTGGTGGGTGGGCTCCTCTCTCATTGTGGCCACTGACTTCTCTTGAGTTGTGGCATAGGCCTCCTCTTAAATTCAGGAGAGGTTTTGGGGCTCCTCTCTCATTGCAGGGTGCCTCATCTGGGGTTTCTCTGTGGGGTGGGTGTTGGCTCTACTTGTTGTTTGGGGGCTCCTATCTGTTTTACATGGGGTTGCTCCACTCTAGTTGTGACAGGCTTCTCTTGAGTTACTTCACTGTCTTCATCACTGTTTGTGGCACAGGGACTCCTCTCTAGGCACAATGTGCCAGAGGGCTCGTCTCTAGTTTTGGTGAGGAGGGTGGTTCCTAGTTTCGTTGCTGGGGGCTCCTTCCTTGTGATGGCAAAGGACTCCAGTTGAGTTGTGGTGGAGGACTTGGTGTTCCTCTTGAGTTGTGACAGGTAACTTGGGATCCTTTTAGAGTTGTGGAGGGGTGTCCTCTTGAGCTCTGTGGGGCAGCTCGTCTCTAGTAGCAGTTAGTAGGCTGGCTCCTGTCTAGTTGTGATGTGTGGTATTCTACTGTATAGTTACTGCAGAGGGTTCCACTCTAGTTGCAGTGGGGGGTCAACTGACATTTTTGTTTCTGCTCCTCTCTAGTTGTGGTTTGCAGACTCATCTACAGTTGTGGTGGGAGTGGGGGGCTCCTCTTTAGTTGTGGTATGAGGATTCCTCTCTAGATGTGGTAACATACTCCTCTTGGACTCTGGTGAGGGTGCCTCTTCTGTGCTTGTGATGTGAAAGGGCCCTTTTTCCAGTTGTGAGTTGAAGGAATATACTCTTTAATTGTAGCAAGGGACATCCTCTTTTGTTGTGGTGTGTTGGCCTTTTCTCTACTCATAGCAGGGGGCTTATGTTTAGCTGTGATGTGTTGGTGTGTCTCTCTCTAGAGGCAACGATCAGCAGGGCTAATATCTAGTTCCTGTGGGGTTCTCCCCTCTAGTTGTGGTGTGGGGCTCCTCTCTTATTACAGTCTGAGTGAAAGGTCCTGTCTAGTTGTGGGGGTCTTTTCTCTAGTTGTGTTGTGCAGGCTCCTCTCTAGTTGTGGAGGGGTGCTCCTTTCTAGTTGTAACAGGGGGCTCTGAGCTAGCTGCAGGGTGCACGAGGCTCTCAACTTGTGGCTGGGGCTCCTCTCCAGTTGTAGCATGAGTCACCTCTCGAGTTGCTGCAGGAGGCACCTCTCAAGTTTTGATGGGAGGTTTATCTGAAATTGTAGATGGAAATGGCAACCAACTCCAGTACTCATGCCTGGAAAATCCCAAGGATGGAGGAGCCTGGTAGGCTATAGTCCATGGGGTTGCAAAGAGTCAGACACTACTGAACGAATTCACTTTCACTTTTCATCATAGGCCCCCAGTGGCTAAGATGGTAAAGAATCTGCCTGGGATGCAGGAGACCTGGGTTTGATCCCTGGGTTGGGAAGATCTCCTGGAGAAGTGCATGACAACCCACTCTGACATTCTTGCCTGTAGAATCCCATGGACAGAAGAGCCTGGCTAGCTACACAGTCCATGGGGTCACAAAGAGTCGGAGACGACTGAGCAGCTAACACACAATCATCCGTAATTGTGGTGGGGGACTCCTTTCTAGCTGTGGCATGGTGCCTCTTTCTAGTTGTATTGTGCTGGTGAGCTCCACTTAAATTTCAGTGGGCAGCTCCTCTCTAGGTGTGATGGTGGACTCATCTATAGCTGTAATACGAGGACCTCTTTCTAGCTGCAGTGTACAGGGTCCTCTCTAGTTATAGTGAGGTGCTGTTCTTTAGTTGTGATGTCTGTGGGGATTCCTCTCTCATTGCAATGTGCAGGGGGTCTCCTCTAGTTGTGATGTGAGGCTTGTCTCTCTTTGCAGTGAATGGGCTCCTCTCTAGATGTGATGTCCAGAGAACTCCTCTCCTGTTGTGGACAGGGGCTTCTCTCATGCTGGGTTGAAGGTCTCCTCTAGAGTTTTTGCAGGGTACTCAGAACTCCTCTTGAGATGTGGTTGTGCCTTCTCTAGCATTTGTCATGTGGGGGTGGGCTACAGGGTCTTCTCTACTTTTTGTGCTATTGGTTCCTCATTCATTTTGGTGGGGTTGACACCCTCTAGTTGTGACGGGTGGTCAACTCTCTAGTTGTGGTGAGGGAGCTCCTATCCAGTTGCGTTGGGCAGGGCTTTTCCTCAATAGTTGTGGTTTGTCTGGGGGTCTTCACATGAGGAATGCAGGCTCCTCTGTAGTTTCAGTGGGAAGCTTGTCTATTGCTGTTAAGGCGGGCTCCACTCTAAGTCAAATTCCAGGTGCTCCTGTTTAGTTGTGGAGGGCTTCTCTCTAGTTGTGTTGTGTAGGCTCCTCTCTAGTGGTGGCATGGTGCAACTTTCTTATTGTGGCAAAGGACTCTAAACTAGTTGCTTCGTTCATGGGGTTCTCTAGTTGTGGTGGGGGCATCTCTATATTTGCAGTCATGGGCTCCTCCTTATTTGTCTCAGGAGACACATATAATTTTGCTGTGGGGGCTCGGGGCTCCTCTAAAAGGAAGCAGAGGATCCTGTCAAGATGAAGCAGGGGGCTCCTCTGGAGTTCCTTTGAGGGGCTCCTCTCTAATTGTGATTGGGGACTCCTCTCTACCTGTGGCATAGGGGTTTCTTTCTAGTTGTAGTGTGCTGGTGAGATCCTCTTGAGTATCAGTGGGGGCTCTTCTCTAGTTGTGGTGGGTGATTATCTCTAGCTGCAGTGTGGCTTCTCCCTTCTATCTGTGGTGTGCTGGTGGGCTACTTGCTAGATGTGGTTTGCAGGCTCCCTTCTAGTTATGATGAGAGTCTCTTTAGTTGCAATATCTGAGGGGAGTGCTCTCTTACTGCAATGTGCAAAGGCTTCCTTTCTTGCGGTGGGGTAGCTCATCAATATTTGCCGCAGTGTGACTCCATTCTAGGTATGATGTGTGGGGACATCATCTTGCATTCTGTCCAGTGGCTTTTCTCAAGTGGTGGTGGAGTTCTTTTCTTGAGTTGTGGCAGTGTACTCAGGGCTCCTTCTGAGTTGCAGTATTCCCTCCTCTTAGGTTGTGATGGTGGGCTCTGCAGGTGGCTCTGCTCTTCTTTTGACACTAGGTGTTCCTCCCAAAGTTTAGCATGGTTCCTCCTCTCTACTTGCGAGGGCCTCCTCTCGATTTACTTCAGGGGGCTCCCCTCTATTTGCAGCAGAGGAGCTCTTCTCTATGTGTGATGTCTTGGTGAGCTCTACTTGTGGAAACCTCTCCAGTTTTGGTGGAGGTTTCCTCTGTCATTGTGGCCAGTGACTCCTCTAGTATTGCAGCAAAGAACTCTGTGGTACCTCTCTAGTTGCCTTGGCAGTGGTGTTTCTCAATCATTGCAGTATGCAGGGGAATCTATACATATGCAGTGTACAGACTCCTCTCTCATTTTGGCATGCGGTCAGCAAGCTAGCTGTGGCCAGAGGCTCTCTCTAGTTGCACTATTCTAGGGACTTCTCTCTAGTTGTGGTGTGGTGGCTCTTCAAGTTGTTGCAGTCCTTACTCTAGTTGCTGTGAGCAAGGTGCTACTCTCTAGTTGAGGTGGGATATCCAATCTAGGTTTATCCAGAAGGCTCCTCTTTAGTTTCAGTGGAGGTCAACACTCTATTTGTGGTGGGTGGTCTAGTCTCCAGTTGTGCTGTGGTTCCCCTCTCTAGTTGCATTGGCCAGGGGTTTTCCTCAACAGTTGCTATGTGTGGTGGGGCTCTTCTCCAAATCTGATACGTGGGTGCCTCTCTAGTTGTTGTGAGCTGCACTTCTCTAATTGTGCTGTGGGTGCTCCTTTCTTGTAGTGATGTGTGTCTGGGTTCCTCTTGTGGTTGGCATGGTGCTCCTCTCTAGTCATGCTGAGGTCTTATCTCGATTTGCCATGGGAGCTCCTCTTGAGTTGAGGCAGTGGATTCAGAGCTCCTTTCAAGTTTTGGTGGTGCCTCCTCTCAAGTTGCACTGGGGGCTTGGGGTCCTTTCGAGTTGCATTGGAGAACTAGGGGTTCCTCTCGAGTTACAGCAGTGGACCCGGGTCTCCTGTTAAGTTGTGGCAGATACTTAGTTTTCCTCTGGATTACAACTCAGATTTCCTCTCAAGTTGCCATGAAAGTGTCCTCTTGATTTGAGGCAGGGGACTCAGAGCTTCTCTCGTGTTGTGGTGATGCTTCCTCTTGAGTTGTGGTGTGTTGTCTCCATGGAGTGGGGAGGCCTCTCTACTTTTGGCACTGAGGTTTCCTCACTAGTTTTTTTTTTTTTTTTTTTAAGTGACAAATGTGTCTTTTATTTTTAAATAAAAATTTAAATTTTCATTATTTTTAGTTAAAAAAATGAAGGAATTTTTAGACAGCCCAATAGATCCCACATTCTACTTTGCAGGTTTTTCGCGGGATTGCTACTCTCTAATTTTGCGTGGCTCCTCTCGAGTTACTTCATGGGCTCATCTCTATTTGTGACAGAGTGACCCCTATAAGGTGTGATGTCCCGGGGGCTGCTCTCTAGTTGTGGTGAGGGCATCCTCTCCAGCTCTGGCATGGGAGTGCCTCTTACTTTGTTGCTGGGGGATCCCCTCATGATGCAGAATAGGGCTCCTCTTGAATTGAGGCGGATTCTCTCAGTTCCTCTGGAGTTGGATCCTGTCAAGATCCATTGGGTGACCCTGGGATCCATTCGAGTTTCCACAGGTGACTTGGTGTTCCTTTATAGTTGTGGTGGGGCCTCCTCTCGAGCTGCATGGTGCAGCTCCACTCTAGGAGTGATTAGGAGGCTGGCTCCTGTGTAGTTGTGATGTGCAGTGGGCTACTGTATTGTTAAGGCATGATCCACTCTAATTGCAGTGGAGTTAGACTGACAGCTTTTTTTTTTT
>NW_011494901.1:6933777-6947675 GCF_000754665.1 Bison bison bison
CTTACATCTTTTTTTTTTTTTTCTTCTTTCCTGCTCCTCTGTTGTGGTTTGCAGACTCCCCTCTAGTTGTGGTGGAGGCACTCTTTTTTAGTTGTGGTATGGGGGTTCCTCTCTAGCTGTGGTAGAATGCTCCTCTCCAACTGTGGTTGGGGTGGTTTATCTCTGCTTGTCATGTGAAGGGGTGCATTTTCCGGTTGTGAAGTGAAGGAGAACACTCTAGCTGTGGCAGGGGGCATCCTTGTTAGTTGTGCGTGTTGGGCTCCTCTCTACTCATCGAAGGGGGTTTATATTTAGTTGTGATATGTGGGGGTGCTCAGCTCTAGTGGTGATGTTCAGCGAGGTTAATGTCTGTTTGTTGTGGAGTTCTCCCCTCAAGTTGTGGTGTTTGGCTCTGCACTTATTCCAATCCAATTGGGAGCTCCTCTCTATTTTCAGGGGCCTTTTCCCTATTTGTGGTTTGCAGGTTCATCTTTAGTTGTGAACAAGTGCTCCTTTCCAGTTGTGGCAGGGGGCTCTAAGCTTATTACAGGGTGTATGGTGCTCTTAATTTGTGGCTGGGGCTCCTCTCTAGTTGTAGTAGGAGGCACCTCTCGAGTTGCTGCATGGGGCATCTCTCGAGTTTCATTGCGGGGCTCCTCTAGAGTTGCTGCAAGTACTCGGGCCTCCTCTTGAGTTGCTGTTGTGCCTGCTATCACGTTTGTCATGTGGGGGCTCCATGGTGATGGGTCTTCTCTACTTGGAGCACTAGGGTTTCCTCACTAATTTTGGGCTTGAACTTCTCTCTTTGTGATGGGTGGTCATCTCTCTAGTTGTGGTGAGGAAGTTCCCCTCTAGTTGCATTGGTGGGGATTTCCTCAATAGTTTCAGTTTGTATGGGGCTTTCCTCCACATGAGGAATACAGACTCCTCTGGAGTTGTGGTGGGAGGTTGTGTATAGTTGTGCTGGCGGGCTCCTCTCTATGTTGAATTCCAGGGTCTCCTGTCTAGTTGTGGGGGACCTCTCTCTAGTTGTGATGTGCAGGCTCCACTCTAGTTGTGGCAGGCTACAAGTTTCTTGTTGTGCCAGGGACTCCAAACTAGTTTTGGTCTTCATAGGAATCTCCAGTTGTGTTGTGGGTATCTCTGTACTTGAGGTGGTGGCCTCCTCTCTATTTATCTCAGGAGGCACATATAAATTTGCTGCGGGGGTTTGGGCTCCTCTACAAAGAGGCAACAGATTCTATTGAGATGAAGCAGGGGGCTCCTCTTGAATTTCAGTGGGGGTCTCGAGTTGTGGTTGAGGACTCCTCTCTACATGTGGCATGCATGTTTCTTTCTAGTTGCAGTGTGCTGGTGAGCTTCTCTTCAGTATCAGTGGGGAGTCCTCTCTAGCTGTCATGGGCAATTATCTCTGGCTGTTGTGTGCCTGCTCCTTTCCAGTTGTGGTTTGCTGGTGGGTTCCTCTTTAGTTGCGGTGTGTGGTCTCTTTTCTAGTTATGGTGAGGTGCTCTTTAGTTGCAATATCTGTGGGTAGTTCTCTCTCATTGCAATGTGCAGGAGCCTCTTTCTTGTGGTGGTGGTGGGGCTCATCTTTATTTGCCAGAGTGACTTCTCTCTACGTATAATGTCTGGGGGCCTCCTCTTGCATTGTGGCTGGTGGCTTCTCTCGAGAAGCAGTGGTGTCCTCTTGACTTGTTGCACTGGCCTTGGGGCTCCTCTTGAGTCGCAGTGGACCCTTCTCTAAGGTTGTGATGAGGGGATCTGAAGGGGATCCTCTCTTCTTTTGGCACTAGATGTTCCTACAGATTTTAGCATGGTTGTTCCTCTCTACTTGTGAGGGCCTCCTCTCTACTTGTGAGGGCCTCCTCTCGATTTACTTCAGGGGATATGTCTACATATGCAGCAGAGGAGCTCCTTTCTGTGTGTGATATCTTGTGGACTCCTCTCTGCTTGTGATGGGGGAAACCTCTCCAGTTTTGGTGGGGGGCTCCTCAGTCATTCTGGCCATTGGCTCCTCTCGTGTTGCAGCAGAGGATTTGGTGGTTCCTCTCTAGTTGCATTGGGCAATGGTGTTCCTCAATCATTGTGTTTTGTGGAGAACTCTTTTCTGGATGCAGCTTGCAAGCTCTTCTCATGCTGTGGCACATGGTCAATACACTAACTGTGGTCAGGGGCTCTCACTACTTGCACTGTACTAGGGGTTTCTCTTGGTGTGGCATGGTAGTTCCTTCGAGTTGTTGCAGTCATTACTGTATTTGCTGAGGGCAAGGGCCTACTCTATATTAGTGGTGGGGTTTGCCATCCTGTTTTATCCAGAAGGCTCCTCTCTATTTTCAGTGGGGGGTCAACACTCTTGTTGTGATGGGTGGTCAAGTCTCTAGTGATGGTGGTGGTCTCCTCTCTAGTTCCATTGTACAGGGGATTTCCTCAATAGTTGCGATGTGCGGTGGGGCTCTTCTCCAGGTGTGGTGTGTGGGCTCTTCTCTAGTTGTGGCGAAGTGAACTTCTCTAATTGTGCTGAGAGTGCTCCTCTCTTGTCGTGATGTGTGCCTGGGCTCCTCTCTTGTTGTGGCATGGTGCTACTCTTTAGTTGTCCTAAGGTCATATTCTTGATTTACTGTGAGAGAGCCTCTTGAGTTGAGGAAGGGCACTCAGAGCTCCACTTGAGTTCTGGTGGTGCCACCTCTCGAGTTGCAACAGGGTGCATGGGTATTTTTTGAGTTGTGACAGGGAACTCGGGCTTTTTGTCATGTTCCAGCAGTGGACTCAGGGCTCCTCTCAATTTGCGGTGGGTACTCAGTGTTCTTTCATGTACAGTGTGGAACTAGGAGTTCCTCTTGAATTGCCATGGAAAGCTCCTCTTCAGGTGAGACAGGGAACACAAAGGTCCTCTCGAGTTACAGTGATACTGCCTCTTGTGTTTTGGTGGGTGGTCTCTGTGGGGTGGGGCATCATCTCTAATTTTGGCATTGGGCAATCCTCACTAGTTTTTCTTGGGATTGCTCCTCTATAATTTTGAAGGTATCCTCTCAAGCTACTTCAGTGGGCTCATCTCTATTTGTGACAGAGTGACTCCTTTTAAGGTGTGATGTCCTGGTGGCACCTCTCTAGTTGTGGTGAGGGCATCCTCTCCAGCTCTGGCAGGAGAGTGCCTCTGTCTTTGTTTCTGGGGGTTCTCAATGTAATGCAGAATAGGGCTCCTCTTGAATTTAGGTGGATTCTCATGGTTCCTCTCAAGTTGCATCAGGGAGTTGGGCCTCCTCTAGAGTTTCATCAGGGAACTCAGAGTTCCTCTCAAGTTGCAGCAGGAGACTCGGATCTTCTTTTGAGTCACAGTGTGAGCTTAGTGTTCTTGTGTCGCACTGCAAGACTCAGAGTTCCACACAAGCCGTGATGGAAAACTTGGTGTTCCTCTCGAGTTGGGGGCATACTAAGGGTTTCTCTCGGCTTGCAGTGGGGCCTTCTCTCGAATTGTCTTGGGCTGACCCCTCTCCAGCAGGGATGTGCAGGGGGACTCATGATTTGTTGCCATGTCGGTTGGCTGCTCATTAGTTTTGGCCTGGGACTACACTGTCATTGTGGTCGGGTCAACTCTGTAGTTGTGGTGGTTTCGATTTCCTCTAGTTGTGGTGTGCAAGCTCCTCTCTTGTGGTGGTGTGAGGTTCATCTCTATTAGCAGCAGAGGAGCTTGTGTCTCTCTGTGATGTCCAGCCAACTCCTATTGAGTTGTGGGGCTGTGTCCTCTCTGGTTGGGGTGTGGGTGCCTCCACAGGGGAGGTCCTCTTTACTTTTGATGCTAGGGGTTCCTCACTAACATTAGTGGGATTGCTGCTCTCTAGTTGTGAGGCACTCCACTCGACTTACTTCATGGAGCTCATCTCTATTGGGGGCAGAAGGGTCTTCCCTCTAAGTCCTTTGGGACTCCACTCTAGTTTTGCTGGGGTGCCAGGAGCCAGCATGGGAGTTCCCGCCCATGACAAAGGTCATGTGGAGAGGCCTGATATGCAAAGGCGAGTCAGGACTCGAGGGCCCCCCCTGGATCTGCCTGAGCATCTACCCCAAAACCGGAATCTGTCTGTTTTACTATTTTATGACTTTCACCAACTCCTCTGACATCAATGGGGGCTAACCCCAACCACCTTTTCTTTGAAGGAAATCAACTTAGAGCCCTAGTTAATTAGCCTCCTGGGCATATTAGGAGTGTTTCAATCCAAACACCTCAGATGGCTCTCTAACTTGCTTGACAGGTTTACCCGACTCCTACAGCTACACATAGGATTGTTTACAGCCTCCCAACCGCAAGAGGCATGGGAAGCTTAAGATATTCAAATAGTATAGAGCCTCTCGGGGAGTTAGAAATTGTTAGAATAGAACTAGTAGAAGATTTTATTGTTGAGCCAATGCTTGCTGCCAAGTTTCCCCATCCCCTGTATTGTGTCCCTGGGAGAATACTAATTAATATAGTTGGTATGTAGAAAAAATAAGTAGTGTCCTTGGTGTTAACAACTTTAGACCCTTAAGGTAATAAATTCTTTCCTTGTTGTGAGCCCACTGCACCTTTGCCCTATAGGAATGCAACTTTATCTAACACTTTTGAAGGATGGCGCCAAACTTTAAAATAATTACCCTTAGAAAAAACAAGTTTTCTGGTTAACTAACCTTTATCAGAACAAAGAGTCATAAAATGATGATAGGCCTTCTGGCCAGAAGATGATGTAAATCACCTAAAGCATTTGTATATGATAAGTTTGCAGAAAAGAAAGCTTCATCTTGATAAGGATCAAAGACTGCTGACTTTGCATGATTTTACACCCCTATTATCCTCTATGCACAACTTAAGGTGTATAAGCTCCCTTTGAAAATAAAGCTATGGGCCTTGCTCAAAGCTTGATCTCCCCATGTTGTTCATTCTTGCTTCTTTTTCTCTCCTTTTATTCTCTGTTCTTCCTTCAGGATGACCGATCGGAGTGTGGGGGCTCTCTGAGACCACTTACTTGCCTGGGCTTCTAAGACCCACTTGAGAAGATGCCTAAGGTGGGGCATCTTCAGCAATTCGGGAGTGCGCCTGCGGCCTCCATGGTCAGAGCAAGTTCTGTGTCATGAACTTTTTTAGTCTCCCACGTAAACCAGTCAGGTCAAGCCTCTGTTTCTTTTTCCTTTTATCTATTCTTTCGCCAAATGCCGTCCTCCTGAGGATATCCCTGGATCCAACCGGGGCTGGACCCGGGGACTGGGGGAATCCACTTCAGTTTTGGCTGGGAAGCCCCTCTGTCATTTTGGCCAGTGACTCCTTTTCTTGTTACAGCTGAGCACTTCTGTCAAATTGCAGCAGGAAACTCCTGGTGCCTCTTGAGTTACCACAGGTGACTTGGGCTTCCTTGAGAGGTGCGGTAGATCCTCCAGTCGAGGTTCAGTGGGCCAGATCCTCTCTAGTAGAGACGTGCAGGCTGGTCCCTCTCTAGTTGCAATGTGCAGGCGGCTACTGTCTAGTTGTGGCATGGGGCTTCACTCTAGTTGCAGTGGGTGTGCACTCTTTATTTGTGGTGGGTCGGCTCCTCTCTAGTTGTCATTTGCAGACTCATCTCTAGTTGTGGCATCGGAGGCTCCTCTTTAGTTGTGGTAGCTGGGCTCCTCTCTAGTTGCAGTGGAGTGTTCTTCTCAAATTGTGATGGGGGGTGGCTCCTGATTTGGTGTGAAGGCCTTTTTCTTGTTGTGATTTACAGGAGGCTACTGTATAGTTGTGGCAGAAGGAGTCCTTTTTAGTTGCAGCATGGTGGGCTCCTCTCTACTCAAGGCAGGGGGCTTCTGTCTAATTGTGATGTGTGGATATGCTCCTCTCTAATGGCAATATTCATGGGGGCTTATCTCTAATTATGGCATGGATCTCCTCTCTAATTGCAGTGCTGGCCTCCTCTTTCGTTATGATCTGTGTGGGAGTTACACTCCAGTTTTGATGTGCATGGGCACTTTTCTCTAATTGTGATGTGTGGGGCCAGCTCCTATTTACCTGTGGCAGGAGTGTCCACTCTAGTTGTGGCAGTGGTTCTATACTCTAGATGTGATATATGGGATGGGGGTTCTCTAGTTGCAGTGATGTGCTCTTCACTAATTGCTCCTGAAGATCAACTATCTAGCTGCTGCATGTATTCTGCTCTCTAGTTTTGGTGGTTGGGCTCAAAGTTGTGATGTGTCGGGGTGCACCTCCCTTGTTGTGCTGTGCCTTGGGAAGTCCTCTCTAGTTGTGGAGTGGGAACTCCTGTCTTGTTGCATAATGCTGTGAGGCTCTTCTCTCGGTGCAGTTTGCTTGCTCATTTCTGTTTGTGGCTAGAGGGGAAACTCTTTAGTAGTGGTGTGAAGCCTCCTCTTTAGATGTGGTGTATGAGATTTCTCCTCTCTAGGGGCGGGCTGCAGGGCCTCCTTTCTTCATGTGGTGTCCGGGTGGGCTCCTCTCTAGTTGTGGTGAGGGACTCCTTTTAAGTTGTGTCATGGGACTTGGTGTTCACCTCAAGTTGAGGAGGTGCCTCCACTCAAGTTGTTATGGGGTGGCTCCTCTCTAGTAGCAATGTGCAGGATGGCTTCTGTTTAGTTGCAATGTGTTGGTGGCTAAGCTACCTGCAGCACGGGGTTCCTCTCTAGTTCGTGTGTGGGGTCAACTCTTAGTTGTGTCTGTGGGCTCCTCTCGAGTTGTGTTGTGTAGTTTCCTCTCGAGTTGTGTTAGTGGGGCTCTTCTCTAGTTATGGTGTGCAGAGGTCACCTCTAGAGTTGGGGTCGAATTTTTCTTTCAAAATATGGAGAGGATTTACTGTCTGGTAGCAATGTGCACAGGCACTCTTTCCAGGTGCGATATCCGTGAGCCTACTCTTTAATTATCACACGGCCCCTCCTCTTTAGTTTTGGCATGGGAGCCTCCTCTCTAGTTTTGTAAGTAGGCTTCTGTCTAATTTTGATGTGCAGGAATGCTCCTCTCAAGTGTTGATGTTGAGGGGGCTCCTATCTAGTTGCGTGTGACTTCTACTCTCTAGTTGTGTCGAGATTATTCCTCTCTGTTGGTGGTAGGGGATTCTATTCGACTTGCAGCAGAGGCTCATCTCTATTTGCAGTGGAGGGGGCGCTCTCTAGGTGCAATGTCCTGGGTCTTCTCTCCAGTTGTGGTGGTGGGACAATTTCCAGTTTTGGCGGGTGGGTTCCTCTCTCATTGTGGCCATAGGTTTCTCTTGAGTTTTGGCACAGGTCTTCCCTCAAGTTCAGGTGGGGACTCGGGGCTCTTCTCAAATTGTGGTACAATCTCTGGGGGTTCTCTATGGAAGAGTGTTATCTCTACTTGTGGCATTGGGGGCTTCTTTCTAGTTTTAATGGGGTTAATCCACTCTAAGGGTGAGAGGCTCATCTCGAGTTATGTCAGGGTCTACATCTCTATTTGTGGCAGAGGCCACCTCTCTAGGCACAAAGTGCCAAAGGGCTCCTCTTGAATTTTGGCAGGGGAATCATTTCCAGTTTTGGTGGGGGGCTCCTCTGTTTGTCACCAGGGGCTCCTTCTTTGTGAAGATATAGGGCTCCTGTAGAGTTATGGTGCAGGACTCAGGGTTCCTCTCAAGTTGGAACAGGTGAGTTGAGGGTCCTTTATAGTTGTGATTGGGCCTCCTCTCGAGCTGCGTGGGGCAACTCCTCTCTAGTAGTGATTAGCAGCTGGTTCCTGTCTCATTGTTATGTGTGGTATGCTACTGTATAGTTATACATTGGGCTCCACTGTAGTTGCAGTGGAGTCAACTGATGTTTTTGTTTCAGTTCCTTTCTAGTTGTGGTTTTCAGACTCCTCTCTAGTTGTGGTGGGGGCGGGGGTCTACTCTTTAGAAGTGGTATGGGGCTTCCTCTCCTGTTGTGATAGAGTGCTCCTCTCAAATTGTGGTGGGTTTGGCTCCTCTTGGAAAGCCTCTCAAGTTGCATCAGGGGGCTTGGGGCTCTTCTTGAGTTGCTCTGGGTAACTCAGGATTTCTCTCAATTTGCAGCAGAGGAGAAGGGCCTCCTCTCAAGTTGTAGTGGGGATCTTGGGATTTATCCTGAGTTGCGGAGGGAAACTTGGGGTTCCTCTTGAGTTGCAGCAGCGGAGCTCCTCTCAAGATGCAATGGGAACTCAGTGTTCCTCTCGAGTTGCAGTGTGGGTCTCATTGTTCCACTCGAGCTGTGGTGGGGAACCTGGGGTTTCTCTCAAGTTTGAGAGAGGTACTCAGGGTCCCTCTCGACTTGTGGTGGAGCCTCCTCTCGAGTTGTCTTGGGGTGACTCGTCTCTAGCAAGGATGTGTAGGGTGGCTCCTGTCTTGTTGCAATGTCAGGTGGCTACTCACTAGTTTTGGCATGCAACTTCTTTATCATTGTGGTCAGGGTCAACTCTGTAGTTGTGGTGGGTTCGATTCTCTTTAGTGCGCAAGCTGCTCTTTACTTGTGGTGTTAGGTTCATCTTTGTTAGCAGCAGAGTGACTCTTCTCTATGTGTGATGTCCAGTGGGCGCCTCTTGAGTTGTGGTGGAGGTCTCCTGTTGAGTTGTGGGAATGTGTCCTCTCTGGTTGGGGTGTGGGTGGCTCCACAGGGGAGGTCCTCTCCACCTTTGGCGCTAGGGGTTCCTCAGTAATTTTGTTGGGGTTGACCCTCTCTCGTTGTGATGGGTAGTCAACTCTGTAGTTATGTTGAGGGCACTTCTCTCTTGGTGCCTTGGAAGGGGCTTTTCCTCAATAGGCGGAATGTCTATGTGGCTCTTCTCCACTGAGGAATGTAGGCTCGTCTGGAGTTGTGGCAGGCTCCTCTCTAAGTCAATATCCAGGGGCTCCTGGCTAGTTGTGGGTAACTTCTCTCTAGTTGTGATATGCACACTCCTCTCTAATTGTGGCAGGGAGCAACTTATTGTTGTGGCAGGGGGCTCAAGCTAATTGTGGTGTTCACAGGGCTCTCGAGTTGTGGTGAGGGCATCTCTGTGCTTGAGATTGTGTGCTCCTCTATTTGTCTCAGGAAGCACATATCAATATGCTGCAGAAGCTCAGGACTCCTCTAAAAGGGGGCAGTGGATCCTGTCGAGATGAAATCAGGGGGTTCCTCTCGAGTTTTGGTGAGGGGCTCCACTCTAGTTGTGGTGGATCTTTTAATCTAGTTTTATCCAGAAGACTCCTCTCTATTTGCAGTGGGGTTCAACTCTCTAGTTGTGCTGGGTGGTCAAGTCTCTAGTTGTGGTTGGGGTCTTCTCTCTATTGGCAATGGGCAAGGGTTTTCCTCAATATTTGCAATATGCAGTGGGGTTCTTCTCCATATGTAGTGTGTGGGCTCCTCACTAGATGTGGCAAGCTGCACTTCTCTAATTGTGCTGTGGGTGCTCCTCTCTTGTAGTGATATGACCTGGGCCCCTTTCTTGTGATGGCATGGTGCACCTCTCTAGTTGTGCTGAGGTCTTATCTCAATTTTCCATGAGACTTCCTCTTGAGTTGGGGAAGGGAACTCAGAGCTCTTCTTGAGTTCTGGTGCTGCCTTCTCTTGAGTTGTAGCAGCCAGCTCGGGGTCCTTTTGAGTTGTGGCAGGGAACTCAGGGTTCTTCAAGAGTTGCAGCAGTGGACTTAGGGCTCCACTTGAGTTGTGGAGGGTACTCAGTGTTCTGCTCGAGTACAGAGGAACTAGGAGTTTCTCTCCAGTTGCCATGGAAAGCCCCTTTTTAGTTGAGCCACAGGACTCAGAGCTCCTCTCGAGTTGCAGTGATGCTTCCTCCCGAGTTGTGGTGGATTGTCTCCATGGGGTAGGGCATCCTCTCTACTTCTGGCACTGAGTCTCCTCACTAGTTTTTCACGGGATTGCTTCTCTCTAATTTTGTAGAGCTCCTCTTGAGATACTTCAGTGGGCTCATCTCTATTGGTTTTTCCTGTGGTCATGTATGGATGTGAGAGTTGGACTGTGAAGAAGGCTAAGCACCGAAGAATTGATGCTTTTGAACTGTGGTGTTGGAGAAGACTCTTGAGAGTCTCTTGGACTGCAAGGACATCCAACCAGTTCATTCTGAAGGAGATCAGCCCTGGGATTTCTTTGGAAGGAATGATGCTAAAGCTGAAACTCCAGTACTTTGGCCACCTCATGCGAAGAGTCGACTCATTGGAAAAGACTGTGATGCTGGGAGGGATTGGGGGCAGGAGGAGAAGGGGACGACAGAGGATGAGATGGCTGGATGGCATCACTGACTCGATGCACGTGAGTCTGGGTGAACTCTGGGAGTTGGTGATGGACAGGGAGGCCTGGCGTGCTGCGATTCATGGGGTCGCAAAGAGTCGGACACGACTGAGCGACTGAACTGAACTGAACTGACTCCTTTTTAGGTGCGATGTCCTGGGGACCCCACTCTCATTGTGGTGAGGGGATCCTCTCCTGGTGGGGGAGTTCCTGTCTTTGTTTCCAGGGACTGTCCTTGTGATGGGGAATAGGGCTTCTCTTAAGTTGAGCTGGATTCTCATGGTTGCTCTTGAGTTGCAGTGGTGGTCTTGGGAATCTTCTCAAGGTGCCTCAGGGGGCTTGGTGCTCATCTTGAGTTCCAACGGGGAACATGGGGTTTCTATCGAGTAGCAGCAGGGAAGTCGGTCCTCCTCTTGAGCTGAGGTGGGGAACTTGCGGTTCTGCTCGAGTTGCATTGAAGAAGTTGGGGTTCCTCTTGACGTGAAGCATAGGACTCAGGGTGCCCCTTGCACTGTGGCAAGGAACTTATGTTTCCTCTTGAGTTGGAGATTACTCATCGATATTTACCGCATAGCAACTCCTCTCTAGGCATGATGTCTGTGCACATACTCTCACATTGTCGCCAGTGGCTTAAGTGGAGGAATCCTCCTCCTGAGTTGTGGTTGTGGACTCGGGGCTCCTCTCAGTTTTCAGTGGTCCCTCCTCTTAGGTTGTGATGGGGGGCTTGGCAGAGGGTGCCTCTCTTCTTTTGGCACTAAGTATTCCTCAAAATTTTTATCGTGGTTGCTCCTCTCAACTTATGAGGGCCTCCTCTTGAGTTTATTCAGGGTTCTCCTCTATATTTGCTACAGAGAGGATTATCTCTATGTGTGATGTCTTGGTGGACACCTCTCTACTTGTGGCAGGGGAAACCTCACTAGTTTTGGTGGGCATCTTCTCTGTCATTGTGGCCAGTGGTTCCTCTCGTGTTGCAACAATGGACTCAGTTGTTCCTCTCTAGTTGCATTGGGGAGTGGTGTCCTTCAATCTTTGTGGTATGTGGAGGACTCTTGTCTAGATTCGGGGTGCCGGCTCCTCTCTCATTGTGGAACATGTTCAACATACTAGTTGTGGCCTGGGGATCTCTCTAGTTGCATTGTACTAGGGGTCTCTCTCTGTTTGTGGTGTGGTGGCTCCTTTGAGTTGTTGCAGTCGTTACTCCATTTGCTGTGGGCAAGGGGATACTCTTTAGTTGTGGTGGGGTTTCCAATCTAGTTTTATCCAGAAGATTCCTCTCTAGTTGAAGTGGGGGTCCACTGTCTAATTGTGGTGGTGAGTCTCCTCTCTAGTTTCATTAGGCAGGGGTTTTCCTCAACAGTTGCAATGTGAGGTGGGGCTGTTCTCCAAGTGTGGTATGTGGGCTCCTCTCAAGTTGTGGCAAGCTGCACTTCTCTAATTGTGCTATGGGTGCTCCTCTCTTGTAGTAATGTGTGCCTGAGTCCCTCTCTTGTAGTGGCATGGTGCTCCTCTAGTTTTGCTGATGTATTGTCTCAGTTTGCCATGAGAGCTCCTCTTGAGTTGAGGCAAGAGGCTTAGAGCTCTTCTCATGTTGTGGTGGTGCCTTCTGTCGAAATGCAGCAGGGTGCTTGGAGTCCTTTTGAGTTATGGTGGGATAAGTTGGGCTTTCTCTCCAGTTGCACCTGGGGAGTCGTGCCTCCTCTTGAGTTGAGGCAGGCAACTAGGGGTTCCTCTCAAGTTGCAGTGGGGAACTGGGGATTCCTCTCAAGTGGCAACAGGGTACCTGGGGCTCCAGTTAAGTTGCAGCTGGGAACACGGGTTTCTTCTCGAGTTGCAGAGAGGAACTTGGGGTCCTTCTCCAGTTGCAGCAGAGTACACATAACTCTTCCTGAGTTGTGGTGGAAACTCAGGGTTCCTCTCGAGTTGCAGGGGAGCCTCCTCACAAGTTGTCTTGGGTCGACTCTTCTCTAGCAGGGATGTGCAGTATGGCTCCTCTCTTGTTGCAATTTCCCAGTGGCTACTCACTTGGTTTGGCATGAGTCTTTACTTTGGTTGTGGTTGGGGTCAACTCTGTAGTTGTGGTGGGTTTGATTATCTCTAATTGTGATGTGCAAGCTCCTCTCTAGTTGTGGTTAGGGATTATCTCTAGCTGTGGTGTGGCTGCTCTTTTCTAGTTGTGGTGTGCTAGTGGCCTACTCTTTAGTTCTGGTGTGCAGGTTCCCTTCTAGTTATGGTGAGGGGCTCTTCAGCTGCAATATCTGAGGGTAGTCCACTCTCATTGCAATGTGCAGGGCCTCCTTATTGTGGTTGGGGGACTCATCTGTATTTCCTGCAGAGTGACTCCTCTCTAGATATGGTGTTTAGGGGCATGGTCTCACCTTGTGGCTGGTGGCTTCTCTTGAATAGCAGTGGAATCCTTCTCTTCAGTTGTGGTTGTGGACTCGGGGCTCCTCTAGAGTTGCAGTGGTCCCTCCTCTTAGGTGGTGATGGGTGGCTGTGAAGGGGGTTCCTTTCTTCTTTTGGCACTCAGTGTTCCTCACACATTTTTGCATGGATGCTCCTTTCTGCTTGTGAGGGCCTCCTCTCGAGTTACTTCATGGGACTCATCTCTATGTGCAGCAGAGGGGCTCCACTCTATCTGTGATGTCTTGCTGGTCACCTCTCTACGTGTGGCAAGGGAAACCTCTCCAGTTTTGTTGGGAGTTCCTCTGTCACTGGGGCCAGTGGCACCTCTCGTATTACAGCAAAGGACTCAGTGTTTCCTCTCTAGTTGCGTTGGGCAGTGGTGTTCCTCAATCATTACAGTATGTGGGTGAGTCATCTCCAGATGCAGTTCGTATGCTCCTCTCTCTTTGTAGTGCATGATCAACACACAAGTTATGGCCAGGGGCTCTCTCGAGTTGCACTGTACTGGGGGTTTCTCTTTAGTTGTGATGTGGTGGCTCCTTCAAGTTGTTGCAGTCATTATTCTAGTTGATCTGTGCAAGGGGAAAATCTCTAGTTGTGGTGGGGTTTCCAATTTAGTTTTATCCAAAAGGTTCCTCTCTAGTTGCAGTGGGGTTCAACTCTCGAGTTGTGGTAGGTAGTCAAATTTCTAACTGTGGTGGGGGTCTCCTCTCTAGGTGCATTGGGTAGGGCTTTTCCTCAATAGCTGAAATGTGCTGTGGAGATCTTCAGATGTGGTGTGTGGGCTCCTCTCTAGTTGCACTTCACTAATTGTGCCATTGGTTTCTCCTCTCACATAGTGATGTGTGCCTGGGCTCCTCTCTTGTGGTGGCATGGTGCTCCTCTCTAGTTGTCCTGAGGTCTTATCTTGATTTGCCAAGCAAGCTCCCCTTGAGTTGAGGCAGGGGACTCAGCTCCTCTTGAGTTCTGGTGGTGCCTCCTCTCAAGTTGCAGCAGGTGTCTTGGGATCCTTTCAAGTTGTGGCAGGGAACTTGGGGTCCCTCTCAAGTTGCAACAGAGGACTCGGGGCTCCTTTCAATTTGTGGCAGGAACTCAGTGTTCCTCTTGAGTCTAGCACACAACTCTGAGTTCCTCTCAAGTTGCTGTGGAAGGCTCCTCTACAGTTGAGGCAGTGGACTCAGAGCACCTCTCGAATTGGGGTGATGCCTCCCATGGTGGGTTGTCTTAGTGAGGTGGGGCATCCTCTTTACTTTTGGCACTGGGACCTCCTCACTAGTTTTTTGTGAGATTGCTCCACTCTAATTTTGAGGCACTCCTCT
>NW_011494901.1:6947775-6948182 GCF_000754665.1 Bison bison bison
CCTCCTCACTAGTTTTTTGTGAGATTGCTCCACTCTAATTTTGAGGCACTCCTCTCGAGTTCACCTCATCTTGAGTTGAGGTGGGAAACTCAGGGTTCTTCTCCAATTGTGACTGTTATCTCAGGGTTCCTCTTGAGTTGTGATGGGGATCTCAGGGAACCATTCGGGTTGCCTCAGGGGAGTCAGGCCTCCTTTTTCAGGCTTATTTCAGTTGGCAGGTCCCTGCGTGACATTTAACGGCCGTGTTTAAATGATCAGGGCGATTTCTTTTAATAAGAATAAAATAAACACCTCCGGATACGAGCCCCAACTCCCGAGCCCTGCAGTGAGGGTCTGGTTCTAATGAAGCTGATGGCCCCACCCCAGAGGCCTGGCTTCATCCCAGAACCGATGCTGCTGGGCCAGTG
>NW_011494901.1:6948282-6957328 GCF_000754665.1 Bison bison bison
TTCCTCATGAGTTGTGACGAGGATCTCAGGGAACCACTCGGGTTGCCTCAGGGGAGTCAGGCCTCCTTTTGAGTTGAGAGGGGCACCTCGGGATTCCTCTCAAGTCACTGCACGGGAATAGGGCCTCATCTTGAATTGAGGCGGGAAATTCGGGGTTCCTCTCGAGTTTCAAGAGGGAAGGTAAGCCTCATCTTAAGTTGAGGCATGGGACTCCACTTTCCTCTCGAGTGGTAAAAGGGATGTCAGTCCTACTGTTGAGCTGAGGCGAGGAATTCAGGATTTTTCTCAAGTTGCAACAGGGGAGTCAGACTACCTGTTGTGTTGTGAGGGGAAACTCGGGGTTCCATTTGAGTTGTGGCAGAGGAAACAGGCCTTATCTCGAGTTGAAGGGGAACTCGGTGTCCTTTCCACTTATTGTAGGAAACTCGGGGTTCCTCTCGAGTTGTGACGGGGATCTCAGGGAACAGCTCATGTTGCCTCAGGGGAGTCAGGAATCCTTTCGAGTTGCGAGGGGAACCACAGGATTCTTCTCAAGTCAATGCTGGGGAATATGGCCTCATCTTGAGTTGAGACGGGAAACTCGAGGATCCTCTCCAGTTGTGACAGGGATTATGGGTTCCTCTTGAGTTGCAACAGGGGAGTCAGGCCTCGTCTCCTGTTGAGGCATGGAACTCCGCTTTCCTCTCGAGCAGTAAAAGGGGTGTCAGGCCTCATATGGAGTTGAGGCGGGGAACTCGGGATTTTTCTCGAGTTGCAACAGGGGAGTCAGACCTCACTTTGTACTGTGAGGAGACACTCGGGGTTCCATTTGTATTGCTGCAGGAGAATCAGGCCACATCTCAAATTGAGGTGGAGATCACACGGTTCTTCTCGAGGTGTGGCAGGAAACTCAGAGTCTCTCTCGAGTTGTGATGGGGAACTTGGAGATCCTCTGGAGTTGCAATAGGAGGGAGAAGCCTACTCTTTAGGTGTGTGGGAGAAGTCAGGATCCTCTTGAGTCACAGCAGGGGATTTGGCCCTCATCTCATGATGAGTTAGGGAACATGGTGTACTTCTGCAGTTGTGGTGTGAAACTCGGGGTTCCTCTCATGATGCGATGGATATCTCGGGGAACATCTCAAGTTGCAAAGGGAGTCAAGCCTCCTTTCAAGTTGTGAGGGGGAACTCAGGATTGCTCTTGAGTTGCTGCAGGGGAATCAGGCCTTATCTTGAGTTGAGGTGGAACTCAGTGTCCTTTTGACTTGTGGCAGAAAACTCAGGTTTCCTCTCGAGTTGTAATGGGGATCTGGGGATACCTCTCAAGTGGCAAAAGGGGAGTCAGGACTCCTCTTGAGTTGAGGTTGGGAAGCCGTGTTTCCTCTAGAGTTTCAGCACAGGAGTCAGGCCTCCTCTCTAATTGCAGGAGAAACTCGGGGTTCTTGTCTAGTTGTTCCTGGAAACTTGGGGTTTCCTTGAGAGTTGCCACAGGGGACTGAGAGCTGCTCTCAAAGTACAGCGAGAAATAAGTGTTCCTCCGAATTTGCAGCATGGGATGTAGGATTGCAGTGGAGTCGTGGTGGGGAAGTTGGTGTTCTCCTCAAGATTCATTGGTACTCAGGGTTCCTGGCAACTTGGGGTGGGGCCACCTGACGAGTTCTCTTGGGGCAACTTGTCTCTAGCAGGGATGTGCAGGGTGGCTCCTGTCTTGTTGCAATGACAGGTGGCTACTCAGTAATTTTGACAAGGGACTACTCTATCATTGTGGTTGGGGTCCACTCTGTAGTTGCAGGGGCTTCGATTCTCTCTAGTGGTGGTGTGAAAGCTCCTCTCTCCTTGTGGTGTGAGGTTCATCTGTATTAGCAGAAGAGGGGCTCCTCTCTGCATGTGATGTCCAGTGGGCTCCTCTCAAGTTGTGGTGGAGGGCTCCTCTCGAGGGGTGAGGCTGTGTCCTCTGCAGGTGGGGTGTGATGTCTCCACGTGGGAGGTCCTCTCTGGTTTTGGCGATATGGATTCCTCACTTCTATTCATAGGATTGCTGCTCTCTAGTTGTGAGGGCCTCCACTTGACTTCTTTCAGGGAGCTTGTCTCCATTGGAGGCAGAAGGTCTTCTCTGTAGGTGTGATATCCTGGGGGACACCTCTCAAGTTGTGCCTGGGAAATCTGCTTCAGTTTTGGCCAGAGAGCCCCTCCGTCATTTGGTGCAGTGGCCTCTTTTCTTGTACCAGACTAGGTATCCTGTGAAATTGCAGTGGGGAACTCGGGGTGCCTCTTGAGTTGCAGCATGTGCCTCAGCGTTCCTTTAAAGGTGTGGTGGAGACTCCTCTTGAGCTACAGTGGGGCGTATCCTGTCTAGTAGTGATGTGCAAGCTGGTCCCTATCTAAGTGCAATATGCAGGAGGCGACTCTCTATATGTGGCTTGGGGTCCACTCTCTTTGCAGTGGGTGTCCACTCTTTATTTGCTGTAGGTCGGCTTGTCTCTAGTTGTTGTTTGCAGCCACCTCTCACGCTGTGGCTGGGAACTGCTCTTTAGCTGTGCTAGTTGGGATCCTCTGTAGATGCGGTAGAGTGCTCTTCTCAAATTGGGAGTTGGGTGAGTCCTCTACGGTTGTAATGAGAAAGGGCTGTTTTTCTAGTTGCAAAGGGCAGGAAGCTCCCGGCTATTTGTAGCAGGGTGGACCTCCTGCTTAGTTGTAGTATGAGGCTTCCTCTCTGGTTGCGGTAGAGGGCTCTTCTCCAATTGGGGTGGGGTAGGCTTCTCTTGGGAATACTCTGCAGTTTCATCAGGGTCTTGGGGCCCGTGTTGAATTGGGAAGGGGAACTCGGGGTTACTCTCGAGTCAGTGCAGGGGAATCGGGCCACATCTCAAGTTGAGGCGGGGAACTCAGGGTTAGTCTTGAGTCCTGGTGGGAAACTCGGGGTTTCTCTCAAGTTGTGATGGGAAACTCGGGGATCTTCTGGAGTTGCCTTAGGTGAGACAGGCGGCCTCTTGAGGTGCAAGGGGGAAGTCAGGGTTCCTCTTGAGTTGAAGCAGGGGAATCGGCCCTCATGTCAAGATGAGGCAGGGAACACGGGGTTCTTCTCAACTTGTTGCTGGAAACTCGGGCTTTCTCTCAAGTTGCAATAGGAATCTCGGGGAACCTCTCAAGTTGCCAAAAGGAAGTCAAGGGTCCTTTCAAGTTGGGAGGGGGAACTAGTGATTGCTCTCGAGTGACTGCAGGGGAATTGAGGCTCATCTCACATTGAGGGGGGAATCTCGTGGGTTTTCTTGAGATATGGTGGGAAGCTTGGGGTTCCTCTCCAGTTTCAACGGGGACATCAGGAACCTCTTGTGTTGCCTCAGGGGAGTCAGGCCTCCTTTCAAGCTGCGAAGGGGAACTCGGGATTCCTCACGAGTAGCTGCAGACTCGAGAATTGGGCCACATCCTGAATTGAGGTGGGGATCTCGGGATTCTTCTCGAGTTGTGGTGGGAAACTCAGAGCTTTACCTGTGTTGTGATGGGGAACTCAGGGATCCTCTCGAGTTGCCATAGGTGAGACAGGCCTCCTCTTGTGGTGCAACGGAAAGTCATGATTCCTCTCGAGTTGAAGCAGGGGAATCAGCCCTCATCTCGAGATGAAGTGTGGATCACAAGGTTCTTCTAGAGTTGTGGCAGGAAACACAGGGTTCCTCTCGGGTTGTGATAGGAATTTTGGAGAACTTCCTGAGTTGCCAAAAGGGAATCAAGCCTCCTTTCGAGTAGCGAGGGGAAACTCGCGATCACTCTTGAGTTGCTGCAGGGGAATCTGGCGTCATCTTTCATTGAGGGGGGGATGTAGTGGTTTTTCTCGAGTTGCGGCAGGAAGACGAGGTACCTCTCGAATTGCGACGAGGACCTCAGGGAACCTCTCGTGTTGCCTAAGGGGAGTCAAGCCTCCTTTCGAGTTGCGAGGGGGAACTTGGGATTGATCTCAAATTGCTTCAGGGGAATCCAGACTCAAGTGAGGTGGGAAACTTGGAATTCCTCTCGAATTGCAACAGGTATCTTGGGGTTCCTCTCGAGTTGTAATGGGGATGTCAGTGAACCGCTTGTGTTGCCTCAGGGGAGTCAGGCCTCCTTCGGAGTTTCAAGGGGAACCTCAGGATTCCTCTCTAGTTGTTGCCAGGGAATGCGGCCTCATCTCTAGTTGAGGTGGGAAACTCGGGGTTCCTCTCAAGTTACAACAGTGGGGTCAGGTCTTGTCTCGTATTGAGGCATAGAACTCTGCTTTCCTCTCGAGTTGTGAAAAGCATGTCAGGCCTCCTATCGAGTTGAGGCGGGGAACTTGGGCTTTTTCTAGAGGTGCAAGAGGGGAGTCCGAGCTCCGTTTGTGTTGTGAGGAAAATCTCAGGGTTCCATTCGAGTCACTGCAGGGCAATCAGGCCTTATTATGAGTTGAGTGGGAACTCAGGGTTCTTTCAACTTGTGGCAGGAACCTCAGGGTTTCTATCGCATTGAAATAGCTGAAACAGGCCTCCTTTTGAGGTGCAAGGAGATAGTCAGGATTCGTTTCAAGTTGAAGCAGGGGAATCGGCCCTCATCTCGAGATGAGTTGGGGAACACAGGGCTCTTCTCGAGTTGAGGTGGGAAACTCAGGGTTCCTCTCGAGATGCTATGGATATTTTGGGGAACCTCTGGAGTTGCATAATGGGAGTCAAGCCACCTTTTGAGTTGCAAGGGGTATCATGGTATTGCTCTTGAGTAGGGGAATCAGTCCTCATCTCACGTTGAGGGGGAATCTCGTGGTTTTTCTCAAGTTGAGGTGGGAACATTGGGGTTTCTCTCAAGTTGTGTCAGGGACCTCAAGGAACCTCTCGTGTTGCAACAGTGGAGTCAGGCCTCCTTTCGAGTTGCAAGGGCACCTTGGGACTCCTCTCGAGTCACTGCAGTGGAATAGGGCCTCATCTCGAGTTGATTGCGAAACTCTTCGTTCCTCTCCAGGTGTGACAGGAATCTCAAGGTTCCTATTGAGTTTCAACAGGGGAGTCAGGCTTCATCTCGTGTTGAGCCATGAAACTCCACTTTCCTCTGGAGTTGTAAAAATGGTGTCAGGCCTCCCGTTGATTTGAGGCATCGAACTGGGTTTTTCTAGAGGTGCAACAGGGGAGGCAGACCTCCCTTTGTGTTGTGAGGGGAAACTCGGGGATCCATTCAAGACGTTTCAGGGGAATCAGGCCTTATTTAGGGTTGAGGGGGAACTCAGTGTCACTTCAACTTGTGACAAGAAACTCGGGAACAGTCCTCCTCTTGAGGTCCAAGGGGAAAGTCGAAATTCCTCTCGAGTTGATGCAGGGGAATTGGCCCTCATCTCGAGATGAGGTGGGGAACACGGGGCTCTTCTAAGTTGAGGCGGGAAACTCGGTGTTCCTCTTGAGTTGAGACGAGTATTTCGGGGAACTTCTCGAGTTGCATAAAGGGAGTCATGCCTCCTTTAGAGTTGCAAGGCAGAACGCAGGATTGCTCTCGAGTCACTGTGGGGAAATCGGGCCTCATCTCGAGCTGAGGGGGAACTTGGTGTCATTTCAACCTGTGGCAGGAACCTCGGGGTACCTCTCAAGTTGCAATAGGTGACAGACCTCCTCTTGAGGTGCTAGGGGAAAGTCACGATTCCTCTCCAGTCAAAACAGGGCAATCGTCCCTCATCTTGAGATGAGGTGGGGAACATGGGGCTCTTCGGCATTACAGCGGGGAACTTGGGGTTCCTGCCGAGTTGCAATGGGTATCTCGGGGAACTTCTGGAGTTGCATAAAGGGAGTCAAGCCTCCTTTCAAGTTGTGAGAGGGAATTTGGGAATGCTTTCGTGGTGCTGCAGGGGCAAAGGGCCTCAACTCACGTTGAGGGGGGAATCTCATGGTTTTTCTTGAGTTGTGGCGGGAAACTCAGCATTCCTTTCCAGTTGCAACAAGGATCTCGGGTTTCCTATTGAGTTTCAACAGGGGAGTCACACCTCATCTGGTGTTGATGCATGGAACTCCACTTTCCTCTTGAGTTGTAAAAGGGGTGTCAGGCCTCCTGGAGTTGAGGTGGGGAACTCAGACTTTTTATAGAGGTGCAACAAGGGAGTCAGACCTCCCTTCATGTTGGGAGGGGAATCTCGGTGTTCCATTGAGTCACTGGAGGAGAATCAGGCCTTATCTCGAGTTGAGGGGAATTTGGTGTCCTTTCGACTTGAAGCAGGAACCTCGGGTTCCTCTTGAGTTGCAATAGTTGAGACAGGCCTCGTCTTGAGGTGCGAGGGGAAAGTCGGGTTTCGTCTCAAGCTGAAGCAGGGGAATCATCCCTCATCTCAAGATGAGGTGGCGAACACGGGGCTCTTCTCAAGTAGTGGCAGGAAAATTGAGGTTCCTCTCAATTTGCAACAGGTTTCTCTGGGAAACTCTGGAGTTGCCTAAAGGGAGTCAAGCCATCTGTCAAGTTGTGAGGGGGATCATGGTATTGCTCTTGAGTCGCTGCAGGGGAATCGGGCCACTTCTAGTGTTTAAGGGGAGTATTGTCATTTTTCTGAGTTGTGGCAGGAAGCTCGGGGTTCCTCTCAAATTGTGATGGGGACCTCAGGGAAACTCGTGTTGCCTCAGGGGAGTCAGGCCTCCTTTCATGTTGTGAGGGTGAACTTGGGATTTCTCTCAAATCACTGCAGTGGAATCCAGCGTCATCTTGAGTTGAGGTCCCAAACTCGGGGTTCCTCTCGAATTGCTATGGGTGTCTCGGGGTTCCCCCCAAGTTGAGACAGGGATGTCAGTGAACCACTCACATTGCCTCAGGCAAGTCAGGCCTCCTTTTGAGTTTCGAGGGGAACCTCAATATTCCTCTTGAGTTGCTGCAGAGGAATAGGGCCTCATCTCGAGTTGAGGTGGGAAACTTGGGGTTCCTCTCCAATTGCAACAGGGAATTCAGGGTTCCTTTTAAGTTGCAACCAGGGAGTTAGGCCTCATCTCATGTTGAGGTACAGAATTCCAATTTCCTTTCGAATTGTGAAAGGTGTGTCAGGCCTCCTGTTGAGTTGAGTTGGGGAATTCACGGTTTTTCTAGAGTAGCAACAGGGGCGTCAGACCTCCCTTCATGTTGTGAAGGGTATGTCAGGGTTCCATTCGAGTCACTGCAGGAGAATCAGGCCTTATCATGAGTTGAGAGGGAACTCGGTGTCCTTTCGACTTGTGGAGGGAAACACAGTGTTCCTCTCGAGTTGTGATGGCAATCTGGGGATTTTCTTGAGTGGCAACAGGGGAGTCAGGACTTCTCTTGAGTTGATGTTGGGAAGTCGTGTATCCTCTCGAGTTGTAGAAGGGGAGTTGGGCAGTCTCTCATGTTGCAGCAGGAACCTGGGGTTCTTCTCTAGCTGTTGCTGGAAACTCGGGGTTTCCTTGAGAGTTGCCAAAGGGGACTGAGAGCTCCTCTCGAAGTGCAGTGAGGAATCAGTGTTCCTCTGGATTTGCAGCATGGAATGCAGGATTGTACTGGATTCATGGCAGGGATGTCAGAGTTCTCCTCGAGCTTGGTTGGTGCTCAGTGTTCCTGGAGACTTGCAGGCGGGCCTCCTGTCGAGTTCTCTTGGGGCCACTCATCTCTAGCAGGGATGTGCAGGGTGGCTCCTGTCTTGTTGTATTGACTGGTGGCTGCTTGCTAGTTCTGGCAAGGGACTATCATTGTGGTTGGGGTCCACTCTGTAGTTGTGGGGGCTTCGATTCTCTCTAGTGGTGGTGTGCACCTCTATCCCTGTGGTGTGAGGTTCATGTGTATTAGGAGAAGAGGGGCTCCTCTTCGTGTGTGATGTTCAGCAGGCTCCTCTCAAGTTGTGGTGGGCTCCTCTCGAGGGGTGAGGCTGTGTCCTCTGCTGGTGGGGTATGCATGTCTCCACGTGGGAGGTCCTCTCTGCTTTTGTGCAAAGCATTATGGTAAATATTTAATTTTCATGGAATCTCTAAATCATGGAAGGAAATGTAATATTTAATATGTTGAATTAAAACCACAACACATGGTCCCTCCCTACTTTCTGCTTATAAACCTTAATCATGATTTAAGTGAAGTGAAGTGAAGCCACTCAGTCGTGTCTGACTCTTTGCGACCCCATGGACTGTAGCCCACCAGGCTCCACTGTCCATAGAATTCTCCAGGCAAGAGTACTTGAGTGGGTTGCCATTTCTTCCTCCAGGTGATATTCCCGACCCAGGTATTGAACCCTGGTCTCCCGCATTGCAGTCAGACACTTTACCATCTGAGCCACCAGGGAAGCCCGTTCAGTTCAGTTCAGTTCAGTCGCTCAGTCGTGTCCAACTCTTCGCAACTCCATGAATTGCAGCATGCCAGGCCTCCCTGTCCAACACCAACTCCTTGAGTTCACTCAAACTCACGTCCATCGAGTCCGTGATGCCATCCAGCCATCTCATCCTCTGTCGTCCCCTTCTCTTCGTGCCCCCAATCCCCCCCACCATCAGAGTCTTTTCCAATGAGTCAACTCTTCGCATGAGGTGGCCAAAGTACTGGAGTTTCAGCTTCAGCATCATTCCTTCCAAAGAAATCCCAGGGCTGATCTCCTTCAGAATGGACTGGTTGGATGTCCTTGCAGTTCAAGGGACTCTAAAGAGTCTTCTCCAACACCACAGTTCAAAAGAGTTCAGTTCAGTTCAGTTCAGTTCAGTCACTCAGTCGTGTCCAACTCTTTGCAACCCCATGAATCACAGCATGCCAGGCCTCCCTGTCCATCACCAACTCCCGGAGTTCACTAAACTCACGTCCATCCAGTCAGTGATGCCATCCAGCCATCTCATCCTCTGTTGTCCCCTTCTCCTCCTGCCCCCAATCCCTCCCAGCATCAGAGTCTTTTCCAATGAGTCGACTCTTTGCATGAGGTGGCCAAAGTACTGGAGTTTCAGCTTTAGCTTAATTTCTTCCAAAGAAATCCCAGGGCTGATCTCCTTCAGAATGGACTGGTTGGATGTCCTTGCAGTTCAAGGGACTCTAAAGAGTCTTCTCCAACACCATAGTTCAAAAGCATCAATTCTTCGGTGCTCAGTCTTCTTCACAGTCCAACTCTCATATCCATACATGACCA
>NW_011494901.1:6957428-6968464 GCF_000754665.1 Bison bison bison
AACCTTTGTTGGCAAAGTAATGTCTCTGCTTTTCAATATGCTATCTAGGTTGGTCATAACTTTCCTTCCAAGAAGTAAGCGTCTTTTAATTTCATGGCTGCACTCACCATCTGCAGTGATTTTGGAGGCCCCAAAAATAAAGTCTGACACTGTTTCCACTGTTTCCTCATCTATTTCCCAAGAAGTGTCAGGACCAGATGCCATGATCTTAGTTTTCTGAATGTTGAGCCTTAACCCAACTTTTGCACTCTCCACTTTCACTTTCATCAAGAGGCTTTTTAGTCCCTCTTCACTTTCTTCCATAAGGGTGGTATCATCTGCATATCTGAGGTTATTGATATTTCTCCTGGCAATCTTGATTCCAGCTTGTGTTTCTTCCAGTCCAGAGTTTCTCATGATGTACTCTGCATAGAAGTTATATAAGTAGGGTGAAAATATACAGCCTTGACGTACTCCTTTTCCAATTTGGAACCAGTCTGTTGTTCCATGTCCAGTTCTAAGTGTTGCTTCCTGACCTGCATATAGATTTCTCAAAAGGCAGATCAGGTGGTCTGGTATTCCCATCTGTTTCAGAATTTTCCACAGTTTATTGTGATCCACACAGTCAAAGGCTTTGGCATAGTCAATAAAGCAGAAATAGATGTTTTTCTGGAACTCTCTTGCTTTTTTGATGATCCAGCAGATGTTGGCAATTTGATCTCTGGTTCCTCTGCCTTTTCTAAAACCAGCTAGTAAGACACAAATAGGAAAGGCAAGTTGTTATATTTAGTCTCAGTCATTTGCTTAAAGCAATCCAATGACCCATCAATTATTAAAACCTTTGGTAAAACAAGTCATAGTCATGGATTTTCTGCTATTTGCTATAGAATTACCTGGAATTATCAAGAAAGAATATCTGTGTTGAGGTTAATGTTTTAATTAATCTTTGGTGAATATTGAGCCAGGGCTTTCCAGGTGGCACTAGTGGTAAAGCATCTGCCTGCTAATGAAGGAGATGCCAGAGACTCCAGTTCAATCTTGAGAGACCTGGATTTGATTCCTGCATTGGAAAGTTCCCCTGGAGGAGGAAATTGTGACTCACTACAGTATTCTTGCCTGGAAAATTCTGTGAACAGAGGAGCGTGAGGGGTTACAGTCTATGGCATCACAATGTCAGACCTGACTGAGAAGGCACGCATCACACATGCACAAATATTGAGTCAACTTCTTCATGTCACCCTATACCCCTGATCTAGAACATAATAGCTCTACAAGAACCAAAACTTTTCAAACCTTGCCTTTGAGTTTAGCCATTTTTTTAAACTTTGACCTGTAAAAAGTTAATATATGAGACCCAAACAGGGACTTGATTGCTTCCAACATAAGAATGATCCAAGGAGTATGGTTTACATACAGGTCTGTAGACTGAAGATTAGTTGGTTTGATTAGCTCAGCCTTGAAGCTGGAGTGACCTGCTGCATATCAGCAGAGCTGCCTCAGTAAAGTCACTATTTCAAAAATAGCCATTGTTGCAACCTACTGGAGTTCATAAATGTTTCTTTTTCATGAATAAATAGCTAATGCTTTACTGAAATCTGTACACTAAATCATAATCATTTGTTGGTTGTTATACTATCATGGGAGAACTGGTTTAAAGATACTGTAACTTAAAATGAATCAAAAATTATCTAAGTAAAATTTCTAGTAAAAGAGATAGATAAATACATTTTAAAATATACAACTGCAATGATGTATATGGAAAAACAAGTGATAGGTATACATTATATCTCCAAAATTTGTATCATTTTCTTGCACTAGCACATAGAAAATATTTTATACCTGGTTATATTATCAATTATATTTAAACTATACCATATTATGAACTATTTAAGTTAGATATATTTCAAATTTGTCTTTTTTGCCTGGGAATCTTCCAAAGCCAAAGTGTTTCTTATGGAACTAATAAAGTCTTAAGATACTTAGAGTTTTATGCTGAGCAGCTCTTAACGTACTACTTTTACATTAAGACGTAAACTTCCTTATTGTAGGCTATAACTCTTCAGACCATTTTAAGAGTCCTACAGTTCACATGACTTGAATTAAACTGAAATTTAACCAGGAAAAATACAAGATCAGATATTATACACACTAAAAATTACAATTCAATGTTTGTATCAAAGTTTTAGTTTAAGTAGACTTTTATTTTTATTTGAAATTTTATTTTTTTAAGTTACTATAATAAAATAAAATAATGAACAGAAATTGCCCTGTCAATTGCAAGGTTAAAATAGGTTCATGATTCGATTTGCTATTGAGAAACTCTTACTCTCAAAAAATCCTTCTAGCTTTACATTTTATCATAGAACAATTTAATATTGATTAATTTCTTCACTGACTCTTTCACATCTTTGTTCCTGAGGCTGTAGATCACTGGGTTCAGCATGGGGATGACCACTGTGTAAAAGACAGAGACCACCTTGACCATGAGCCATGAACTTCTGGAGTTAGGAACACAGTAGAGGAAAAGGATGGTCCCATGGAAGATGGTAATGGTGGTCAGGTGGGAGGCACAGGTGGAAAAGACTTTGTGGTGCCCCCCAGTCGAAGGCATCCTTAAGACAGCGATAAAAATGCAAACATAGGAGGTGAAAATAATCATCAGGCTGCTTACTTCATTGAATGTGGCAGAGACTAAAATGATCTCCTGGTTAATGTAAGGGTCAGAGCAGGAAATAGCAACAATGGCCGCTTGCTCACAGACAAAGTTATTTATGAACTTAGTCCCACAAAAGGACAACGTTGATAAAAAGTATGTGTATATTAAGGAACATGCTATACTCCAAGAGTATAATGCAGACACCAAAAGGAACAAAGCTTCTGGGACATCACAACGGTGTAGAGAAGAGGGTTACAAACGGCCACAAATTGGTCATATGCCATCACTGCCAACAGGAATGTCTCTGTCACCACAAATATGCAGACAAAGAAGAATTGTATAAGGCATCCTGTGAAGGAGATGGTTCTGTCTTCTACAACCAAGTTTTCTAGTAGCTTGGGTGTAACTACTGTCAAGTAACAGAAATCAAGGAAGGATAAGGGGCTGAGAAAGAAGTACATGGGCGTGTGGAGCGTGGAACTGGACTTGATCAGAATCATGCCCAGGTTCCCCAGCACAGTGACTCTGTAGATGGTCAGAAAGACTAGGAACAGGGCAGCTGGAGCTGAGGATATTCTGAGAAGCCCAAGAGAATGAAAGTGACCTCAGCACTCTGGTTTGCTTGGTTCCTGTGGACAAAATATCAATGTTGATCCAGAAGAGTAAAAACTAAACTTTGAAATAGGCTAGAGAATAGAAAATGTGTTGTGAAGCTCACTGGGTCTCTGTTTACAATGTTTCTGTAAATGCTATACTTCTGTTTTATTTCAAATGCTAATGTTCACTTATATGTCAATTATACAGCCAATAATCTTCATTGTGTATGATCTTCAGAAACAAAGAACTAAAACAGATTAGATCCTGCTTTATTTCAAATAATAAAATTCATTATCATCAGCTGCTTTCAAGACACATTGTCTTTGCGTGACTCTGAGCTTTGTGAAAACTCAGATATGATATGACATGATATGACATATGATATGATATATGATATGACATATGATATGATATCATCATATCATATGTCATCAAATGTCAATCCAATTACATGTATTAGAGAAAAACATCATTAGGTTCCACAGTTTCTTACCTGCCTCACCTCCTGAGCTATGAGACAATTAACTTATATGCTAATTTGTATAATGGTAACATTTCTGCAAAACAGTTATATTTTCTTGGTTCTGTCTCCTTTCAATTCCTTTCATATTCCTAGTTATTCCAAATTCTCAGCTCATTCTGGAGCTATGCTACAAGACATACTAAACTTTTTCACTTATGTTGAATTAATTTTGAAACTATTTAAATGTGTTCTTCATACCCAATTGTATTATTCATCAGAAGTTTCAAAACAAAATATGTGCTATGTTTCCTGTGATAATAGTTGAAACAATATTGAACAGAAAACTCTTATTTTTTTCCATTGTAGCAGATTTTGGAATTTGGGTGACAAAAATAAGAACTGTGAAAGTACTGGAGAAAGCATATAGGCTTCAGAATGGATCAAATATATACTCTGCCATTTTGAATTAAGTTTTTAGTTCTTCCAAAGGAAAGTGGCTGGAAAATACCTATTTCAAATGGGACACCAGAATATTTCTTGATTACTACTGATCACAATGCATTTCCTCTATAGTAAGATAAGAATATTAATATAAATTTTAAATCACTAGATTGGAACTAGAGACTTTAATAATGAATTCAAATGCTGTAAGACATGGTATAACAGATATTTACCTTTTTATATATTAGAATTATGAATAATTGTTATGATTTCAAACATCTGATATGCTTGTGAAAATCCAGCACAAGCATGGACATCTATCAACTGGTGGACACATTGGGGAAGACAATGCAGAAATCCCTTCTTCTAGAAGCCACACAATGGAAACACTGTAGAATTTCATTAGAACACTTGGTTTAAGATGCATATTTCCTTATTTTCCTCTAGGTTTTCCCACCACACTATAGCGTTCTCTGATTCCCACATGATGAACTTGTAAGAAAGATACCTTCCAAGGACCATGTCCACAACAGACCCTCTGTAACAATAGTTTGTAAGGTCTCAGCACTGCAAAGATTGATTATGACTATATTATTCCAGCCACATTCCTTCAATTTAAAATGCTCTGTGCAAGATTATGAGAATAATTTTCCATGATTGTTTAATATAACAGTGACTTTAAGATTCCAAATAAATGTTAATAGCAAATGCATAACATTAACATTATTCAGTATGACTTTTCCAAAAACTGCTTGGATCTATAAATTCAATCTCATTATCACTTAATACATCCTTCTTTAGTGAAGGTGGATTTATCAACCTCTGCTATATAGTACATGCCTATTTCTCTATAGTTTATTTCCCCATTTTATTCTTTCTTATGATGTTTGCTTTATTTTACCACCTACTTTTATAGACATGACTCATTGTTTCATCCCTTCTGTATACAAAGTTTCATATTTATCACTCACAATTACTGTAGGTTATATTCCTATTATTTATAAATATGGTTATTACTGTCACTTTATTTCTAGAAAATTACAGGAAAATCTTGAAGACAAGGCCCATTTTGTTATAATTCTCCCTTTTGCCCAAAGGAGAATTCTCCATTTACAACTTTATGGTGAATACCAATAAGAAAACTAGGATAAAAATTATTTGAAAGAAAGAATTGGAATATAACTCCATAAACCTTCTCAGCAAAAGTGGTTCTTTGTGGACACTTTGTTCTACACATGTGTCTGTCTCCTACAAAGATTACTGGATCTTTGTATTTTCTTTTTTAAGCAAAACGAAAGAGACATGAGTCAACTCACCTAAATACAGAAGAACTTGAATGAGTAATTTAGTGAAGAACTCTTTGCTAAGATTAATGAACTCCAGCAACGCTGCTGCTTAGTACTTAATAGAAACACATCTGAAAAGGATAGTAAAAGTGCCCAGTATTTCTCATTAATTATTTCATATATTATGATTTTCCAACCTGTTAAGAAAACTCAGAGATACCAAAGATAAGATTAAGCCTGAAAAGTAAATCCTGGCACCAAACTTTATCACAAATATATGCCATCATGACTGAAAACTAGAGAACCTAACTAAAGTACTGCCTTGATGACTGCAATTCAACTAATTACATTTTAACTCTGAAATCTGTCCCAGGTGGTATGTTGATTGTATATTATTTCCCTAAAGACTTAGGGCATTTGTATTATCAACTTTACTCATTTAATCTTAAGAAATAAACAACACCATTTTAAAAAAATTTATGTGTATATAAAATACATAAATCCACAAGAGGAAATTATACAGCAATAGATTTATCTTTTATTAACCCATATTTAATTTTTAAAATTTTCTTATGATGGTGTATATATATATATATATATATAGTCCTATGTTTCTAAACATATGGCTGCTAAACTATAATTATACTGTTTATTTTGTACTTTACAATATTTGTACTATAAACTTTATTTTATATTTACACTATTGATTCTATTGATAGAAAACAGCTTCCATTGGCTTTTCAAACATAGAATGTTCTCAGATGTTTATATTTATTACTGAATCTAAAAAGAAATTTTGGATGATATGTTTTCTAAAAATATCTGTTTATGAAAAGGATGATATTTTCACTAATTTCAGTAACCACCCATCTTGGCCTTAAGGACACAGGTTAAAAATAATAACTTGATGCAGAAGGAGCTGAAGTGGAAGCAGTGAAAGATTTTACTTTCTTGGGCTCCAAAATCATTGCTTTATGGTGACTGCACACGTAAAATTAAAATGCACTTGGTCCATGGGATGAAAGTTATGGCAAAACTAGGCAGCATATTCAAAACCAAAGACATCACTTTGCCAACAAAAGTCCATATAGTCAAAGCCATGGTTTTTCCAGTAGCCAGGTATGGATGAGAGACTTGGACCATAAAGAAGACAAAGTGCTGAAGAACTGTCCTTTCAAATTGTGGTGCTGGGGAAGACTTGAAAGTTCTTTGGGCAGCAAGACCAAAACAGTTCATCCTAAAGGAAATCAGCCCTGCATATTCGTTGGAAGGACTGATGCTGAAACTGAAACTCCAGTGCTGGCCACCTGAGATGAAGAGCTGACTCACTGGAAAAGACCCTGATGCTGGGAAAGTTTGAAGGCTAGTGGAGAAGAGGGCAGCAGAGGATGAGATGGTTGGATGGCATCATTGACTCAGTGGACATGAGTTTGAGCAAACTCCAGGAGACAGTGAAGGGCAGGGAAGCCTGGCGTGCTGCAGTCCATGGGGTGGCAAAGACTTGGACATGACTTAGTGACTGAACAACAATAACAACAAGCTTATTTCTCACTAGTGGAAGATTCAAAATACATTTTGACTGGGTAGCTGTGCCCTATACGGGCTCTGATTTCTCCCAAATGTACCTCACCATCATCATGGTGCTTCTGAGGTTATGATTCTCTTAATATTCGTTTGAGAAAGAATAGATTCTTCTTCAAATAAATGATGCCAGGAAAACTGGGTGTTCACAGGTAAAATTATGGGATTGGACACTTACCTCATATTATATACAACAATTAACTCAGAAAGTGAACAAGGACCTGAATGAAAGAGCATAAACTATGAAACTCTTACAAGAAAAATACAGGCCTTAAATGTCATGGCCTTGAATTTGGCAGTAGATTTTTAGATAGGGAAACAAAAACGTAAGTGACAATAACTAAATAAATTGCTAAATTGAGCTTCCTCAAAATTTAAAATATTTGTATATGAAAAACATTATCAATAAAGTGAAAAGAAAAGGTACAGAAAAGAAAGAATAAAGACAAAAAGTCAAATCAGATACAAAATTTACAAATGTCCAACAAGCATGTGAAAATATTCTCAGCATATTTAATTATTGAAGTCGTGAAGTCCCTCAGTCATGTCTGGCTCTTTGTGACCCCATGGACTGTAGCCCACCAGACTCCTCCATCCATGGAATTTTCTAGGCAAGAGTACTGGAGTGGGTTGCCATTTTCTTCTCCAGGGGATCTTCCTAACCCAGGGATCAAAGCTGGGTCTCTCGCATTGTAGACAGATGCTTTACCATCTGAGCCACCAGGGAATCACTACAGACACTGTAGAATAAGTTTGGTGGTTCCTCTCACATGGATGAACATAGAATTACTATTAGACAAAATGCTTAGCAGGGTGAAAAATAGTCTTTCACAAAGAGGTATTAGGCTTTCCCCCCAATTTCTGGCAGATAATATATATCTTATGTGATAGTGGAGTCTAGGGAGGAGGGGCTGGGTATACCTGATACCAAGGTGTGTGCATGCTAAGTCGCTTCAGTGGTGTTTGATTCCTTGCCACTCTATGGACTGTAGCCCACCAGACTTCACTGCCTATGGAATTCTCCAGGCAAGAATACTGGAATGGGTTGCCATGTTCTCCTCCAGAGGATCCTCCCAACTGAACCCATGTCTCCTACGTCTCCTGCATTGGTAGGCAGGTTCTTTACCACTAGTGCCACATGGGAAGCACCACAGCATATGTCAAATAGAATTCACTCTATAGACTGGATGTGAGTTTACTGTGAAGTGTGTTAGTTGCTTAGTTGTGTTTGAATCTTTGTAACTCCATGGACTAAAGCCCACCAGCCTCCTCCGTCATGGGATTCTCCAGGCAAGGATACTGGAGTGGGTTGCCCTCCCTTTCTCTAGGGGATCTCCCCCCCCAAGCCTCCCCCCCCCTCCCAGGGATAGAACCAAGGTCTCCTGCATTGCAAGCGGATTCTTTATCATCTGAACCACCAGGGAAGTCCATGATTTTGATAGTTGGGCAAAATTAAATCAGGTTAACCAAGATGCTTTAATTGATACTAGCAGGACCCCAATTCAATCTACCATTAATGTTACTTACCAATGAAGTTCTCTGTTATGTTATTATAGTACATCAATAGCTATTTTATATGTAATTTGACTGACATGAAAGACTATTTTAGATTTAGCTGGAACTATTTCTGAAGTGTGGATTTCTTAATTTTATTTTTGATGATTTATGTACCAAGAACAAATAAATTTTATATTAAGTAGAATTTTACCAAATTATATTCAGGACTTTGTGGGGGCAAAGACATGACTTCTTTGCACTTACAATGTACCAATTCTTTCTATGTGGTGTTAAATAAATATATCCTTTAAATTTAGGCTTCTCTGGTACCTTAGATGGCAAAGAATCTGCTTGCAATGCAGGAGACATAGGTTTGATTACTGGTCATGCAGATGCCCTGGAGAAGAGAATGACTACCCACTCCAGTATTCTTGCCATGGACACAGGAGCCTGGCAGACTAAAGCCCATAGAATTGTAAAGAGTCAGACATGACTGAGCAACTAAGCACAGGCATGTCTTTTAACTTTAGTGTCTTAGTGTTGAACAACTCTTAGTTACTATAATTCAACTGATGTAACTCTCTCATGGTTAACTATAAACTTTCATGACAACTCAAATCCATTCTTCGATGACTTATAATGACTTAAAGAAAAGAAAAAAAGAAGACTCGCCTGAACAGCCAAATGGTAATGTGTCTTTACTCAGAAATCTTTACATGACAAACACTTTATCTAGAGACTTAAATAGTCTAGGCTTTAATTAGGTGTTATTTATAATTTTATTGCTAATTCTCTACAGTTTACTAAAGTTGTCGAATGATGTATCAACAAGGGAATTACGTTAAATGTGTGCACTGTTTTCCTTCCTAAAAATTGGAATTTGAAATGCTATTAAAAATTCTAGAAAACTTGGACAGTTCTCCACAGTGCTCTTGGAAATGAAAAAGCAATCCTAAGCCGTTTTACATTCATTGACATAATAATTTGGTATTGAATAGCCTCCTAGCTGTCTATGGGGTTGCACAGAGTCAGACACGACTGAAGTGACTTAGCAGCAGCAGCAGCAGCTTCCTAGCAGTCTCTTTCACATCTTTGTTCCTGAGGCTGTAGATCACTGGGTTCAGCATGGGGATGACCACTGTGTAAAAGACAGAGGCCACCTTGACCATGAGCCATGAACTTCTGGAGTTAGGAACACAGTAGAGGAAAAGGATGGTACCGTGGAAGATGGTAATGGCAGTCAAGTGGGAGGCACAGGTGGAGAAGGCTTTGTGGCACACACCCCCCCCCCAGTTGAAGGCATCTTCAGGACAGTGATAAAAATGAAAACATAGGAGGTGAGAATAATCATCAGGTTGCTCATTTCATTAGATGTGGCAGAGACTAAAATGATCTCCTGGCTAATGTAGGGGTCAGAGCAGGAAACAGCAACAATGGTCGCATGCTCACAGACAAAGTTATTTATGATATTATTTCCTCTAAAGGACAATTCAGATAAAAAGTGGGCAAGAGTCAGGGAACAGACTGTACCCCAAGAGTATGATGCACCCACCAATAAGGAACAAAGCTTCCGGGACATGACAACTGGGTAGAGAAGAGGGTTGCATGCAAACGGCCATAAATTGGTCATATGCCATCATGGCCAACAGGAATGTCTCTGTCACCACAAATATGCAGGCAAAGAATTGCATGATGCATCCTATGAAGGAGATGGTTCTGTCTTCCACAATCAAGTTTTCTAATAGCTTGGGTGTAACTACTGTTGAGTAACAGAGATCAACAAAGGACAAATATCTGAGGAAGTAGTACATAGGGGTGTGGAGTTTGGGATTTATCTTGATAATTAGGATCATGGGCCAGGTTCCCCAGCACAGTGACAGAGTAGATGGTTAAGAATAACAGGACAAGGGGTATCTGGAGTTTGGGATATTCTGAGAAGTCCAAGAGAATGAAAGTAACTTCTGCACTCTGGTTTTCTTGGTTCCTGTGGACAAAATATAAAAGTTGATTCAGAGAAATCTGAAGCAAAATTTGAATGAAATGTAATGTTATTCCCTCAGTATTGTCAGATGTTTTTGCAACTCCATGGACTGTAGCCTGCCAGGTTCCTCTGTCCATGAGATTCTCTGGGCAAGAACACTGGATGGGTTCTCATGCCCTCCTCCAGGGGGTCTTCCTGACCTAGGCATAGCATGAGAGTACTTATGGGGAAAAAGAGTGCATTGAATTACTATTATTTTTTTAATTAGCCTCTTTTCCTCCAAAATGCCTCTACTGTCTTTTTCTGACATTAAAATTCATTCTTTTCAAAGCTACTTCCTAAATTCTTACCAAAACCTGAAATGGCACACAGTATAAAGTTCATTACACATAGAATTCTCTAAAAATTATATATCTCATTCAGTTCAGTTCAGTTCAGTTCAGTGGCTCAGTCGTGTCTGACTCTTTGCGACCCCATGAATCGCAGCACGCCAGGCCTCCCTGTCCATCACCAACTCCTGGAGTTCACTCAGACTCATGTCCATTGAGTCAGTGA
>NW_011494901.1:6968905-6971857 GCF_000754665.1 Bison bison bison
AGTCAGTGATGCCATCCAGCCATCTCATCCTCTGTCGTCCCCTTCTCCTTCTGCCCCCAACCCCTCCCAGCATCAGGGTCTTTTCCAATGAGTCAACTCTTCGCATGAGGTGGCCAAAGTACTGGAGTTTCAGCTTTAGCATCATTCCTTCCAAAGAAATCCCAAATTCTGTAGTTACCTCTATTTTACATCCTAAATTGCACATTATATGTCACCCTACTTAACACTAATAAGATTCTCTCTCTTTTTTAAAATTCTTGACAAATTTAATTCCTTGCTTCCTCACAAAATAATTTAACTTATATAAAAACTGGAACTTTGTCTAATTTATCACTGTATTCTTAGCTCTTAGAAGAATATTAGTACTAGATATTCAAAAGAGTCATATTAAATGAAAATGATTTCAGTGGGTCTCAAAATAACTTGTCTTTAAAAGGCATTGGTGCCATTTTAAGTAGATATTAGGTTTCCATTTTCTCATCAGTGATTAGTTTCATTGCTTTTGTCATTTCAGATAACTTTTTTGAACATCAGATCTTGGAAGATAGAAATAATGTTACTGAATTTATCCTCTTAGAACTTTCTATGGACAAGAAAGTCCAGATCCTCTGCTTTTTATTTTTCTTATTCTGTTACCTGGCTATTTGGTTGTGGAATTTGATTGTTGTGATTTCTATTACATGCAGTCAGCTAATCACCCAGCCCATGTACTTCTTCCTTAACTGCCTTGCACTCTCAGACCTCTTCTACACCTCCACTGTGACACCCAAACTCATGACTGACTTACTGATGGAGAAAAAGGCCACTTCCTATAAAAACTGCATGACACAGCTTTTCACCACACACTTCTTTGGGGGTATTGAAGTCTTCATCCTCACAGGGATGGCCTATGACCACTTTGTGGTCATCTGCAAACCTCTCCACTACGCCATCATCATGAACAGGCAAAGATGTCACTCAATTCTCATAGTATCATGTGCAGGGATCCTTCCTCATTCTCTTGGTCTCTTTCTTCTTGAGATTGTTTGACCTTTCTGTGGCCCCAATGAAATAGATCACTATTTCTGTGATGTATATCCTTTGTTGAAACTAGCCTGCACTGATACACACAAAATTGGCTTTTTTGTCATTGGCAATTCTGCTTGATGGGACTGGTGATCTTTGTGGTTTTGATGACCTCCTACATTTTGATTTCGTATAATATGCATGCATATTCTGCAGAAAGTTGCCATAAAGCACTTTCCACCTGTAGTTCCCACATCACAGTTGTGATCCTCTTTGTCACACCTGTCATCTTTGTTTACAGTAGACCTGCCACAACACTACCAGAAGATAAGGTGTTTAGACTCTTCTACACAATTATTGTCCCCATGCTCAACCTGCTTATCTACACACTTAGAAACATGGAGATGAAAAATTCCATAAGAAGAGTTTGGTGCAATAAAAGGTTCTGAGAAGGGAGGTTAATGACTTGAAGGTCATTCATCTTTGATGCCAATGACTGTCTTCTCATCACTCCCTCTGTTGCTGATTCTCTCCTGCTAATGGGAAAATCAGTCAGAATGTGTAAAAGACAAGCCTTCAACAACAGCTTGCCTTAAGTGGTTCCTTCTTTATTTTCCTCTCAATGCATTTTCCTTGAGTTCACTTTTCACTAATAATCCCCTTTGTTAAAAAAAAAGGAAAAGAAAGAAAAGAAAAGAAAACTTTTTACAGAGTAAAAACACACTGAAAAATCTGGAGGGAGAGTGATCCTGCCCATATTGAAGGCTAAACCTGGGGGAGACCTAGCTCTCAAAGCACTTGGCCTCAAGTTTTAAAAGGTAATAATATGTTAAAAGGTAAAAGACAGTTAAAGAATCCACCTGCTAATGCAGGAGACACAGGTTCGATCCTTGGGCCGCGAAAATCCTCTGGAGAAGGAAATGGCTACCCACTCCAGTGTTTTTGCCTGGGAAACCCCATGGAGAGAGGAATCTGGTGGGCTACAGCCCATGGGGATGCAAAACAGCTGGACATGACTCAGCGACTAAACAAAAACAAAAAGGCAGTTATAGGAAAATAGGAACAATTGCATACTGCAAACTCCTTTCAGAACTATATACCTAGCCTTGTATCCTACAACTCTAGATTTCTTTTAGTCAAATACCTAGAATTTTTTGTGTGTATTTGTGAACTGCTATTATTTTACTTAAGTGAAAAGAATATATAGATATAAGTAGAACATAGTGTAAAGTCCAGTCTTATAGTCTACATGGCAAGTCTTATAGTCTGAAAAGCAAGTCACTGTGTTATCTGTTTGTGAAGTGACATTGTAAGTATTGGGGAAAATATATGTGTTTATATATATATATATATATATATATACACACACACATACATACACAAACTCATGCTATTTTAACTGGGTTTGACATTAAGTATATATGATCAATAAATAAATAAACCACAACTGACTTTGCTACAAAAAAGAAGAAAATATAAATCCCTTAGTTCCTCAAAATAGATGATTTATCTCAAAGTAAAAGATTTTCACTTACTATCTAAATTCAAGTGTATAAGAATCCTAAAATAATATTTGACAAAATATAGATCAGATCACTTCATGGGAAATAGATGGGGAAACAGTGGAAACAGTGTCAGACTTTATTTTTTTGGGCTCCAAAATCACTGCAGATGGTGACTGCAACCATGAAATTAAAAGACGCTTACTCCTTGGAAGGAAAGTTATGACCAACCTAGATACCATATTCAAAAGCAGAGACATTACTTTGCCAACAAAGGTCCGTCTAGTCAAGGCTATGGTTTTTCCTGTGGTCATGTATGGATGTGAGAGTTGGACTGTGAAGAAGGCTGAGTGCCGAAGAATTGATGCTTTTGAACTGTGGTGTTGAAGAAGACTCTTGAGAGTCCCTTGGACTGCAAGAAGATCCAACCAGTCCATTCTGAAGG
>NW_011494901.1:6971957-6972210 GCF_000754665.1 Bison bison bison
CAGGAAGGAGATCAGCCCTGGGATTTATTTGGAAGGAATGATGCTAAAGCTGAAACTCCAGTACTTTGGGCACCTCATGTGAAGAGTTGACTCATTGGAAAAGACCCTGCTGCTGGGAGAGATTGGGGGCAGGAGGAGAAGGGGACGACAGAGGATGAGATGGCTGGATGGCATCACTGACTCAATGGATGTGAGTCTGAGTGAACTCTGGAAGTTGGTGATGGATAGGGAGGCCTGGCATGCTGCGATTCAT
>NW_011494901.1:6972310-6973930 GCF_000754665.1 Bison bison bison
TGCGATTCATGGGGTCGCAAAGAGTCGGACACGACTGAGCGACTGAACTGAACTGATATATATATAGATCAGACTCAGTGATGGGAATATATATATTCTGCTGCTGTGCTTAGGTGTATCTGACTCTGACCACATGTACTGTAGCCCACCAGGCTTCTCTGTCCATGGGGATTCTCTAGGCACAAATATCACAGTGGGTTGCCATGTTCTCCTCCAGGGGATCTTCCCAACCCAGGGACTGAAGCCAGGTCTCCCACATTGCAGGCAGACTCTTTACCAACTGAGCCATCAGGGAAGCCCAAGTATACTGGAGTGGATAGCCTATCCCTTCTCCAGGGGATCTTTCTGACCCAGGAATCAACCAGGGGTCTCCTGCATTGCAGGTGGATTATTTACCAGCTGAGCTACCAGGGAAGTCTGATGTGTGTGTATATATATATACACACACATATTTCTGTATATATACATATATATATAGGGTAGAGAGAGAAAAATGGAATTTTTGAACAATTATCTGATGGAATTTAATGGGGTTAAGACTATCTTTGAAGAAGTAAGATTCATTTACCCAACTATCTGTTTTGCTTAAAAACTAAACCAGGTGTTCCTCAGTTTTATCTAGTCTGATAATCCTATTCCACTCTTTTCTTCTTTTTCTACTACAAATACATGCCACAGTCCATGGGGTCACAAAGAGTTGGACATGACTGAGTAACTTTTGATCTCTGCCTTTATGATGACTTCCTCCTTGCTGAAAAGCTTTAAATAAAACTTTGAGTGTTGCCATGAATTTTATGGTTTTTGCTTTCCCTTACCTGACTACTTAGGGGGCTTCCCAGGTGGTGATAGTGGTAAAGAACACATCTGCCAATGCAGGAGACATAAAAGGAATGAGTTCAATTCCTGAGTCTGGACGATCCCCTGGAGGAGGTTATAGCAACCCCCTCCACTATTCTTGCCTGGATAATCTCATGGACAGAGGAGCCTGGCAGGCCATAGTCCATAGGGTCACAAAAAGACACTACTGAAGCAATTTAGCACTCACACACACACACACACAAACCTGATTACTTAACTGTCTTAACTGTACTTTGACATTCGATGCTTAGAAAGAATTTTATCTGCTGATTTTCAATTTACACCTCTGTAAAATAATATAGATAATTAGATCAATATTTCAGAACTAGAGTTTATAGAGCTTTATAAGAAAAATGATCACATATATCTTGTGAAGATTGAAATCATATTTTATTATAATGTTATTTAAACATGCATGAAAATACACTACAGAAATCTGCTTCAGTTTGAGCATTCTTTGGCCTTTCCTTTCTTTGGGATTGGAATGAACACTGACCTTTTCCAGTCCTATGGCCACTGCTAAGTTTTCCAAAGTTGCTGGCATATTGAGTGCAGCACTTTCACAGCATCATCGTTCAGGATTTGAAGTAGCTCAACTGGAATTCCATGACCTCCCATAACTTTGTTCATAGTCATGCTTCCTAAGGCCCATTTGACCTCACATTCCAAGATGTCTGGCTCTGGGTGAGTGATCACACCATTGTGATTAGCTCGGTCATGCAGATCTTTTTTGACAGTTCTTCTGTGTATTCTTGCCACCTC
>NW_011494901.1:6974030-6974342 GCF_000754665.1 Bison bison bison
ATGCCACATCTCCCTGTCCATCACCAACTCCCAGAGTTCACCCAAACTCATGTCCATCGAGTTGGAGATGCCATCCAGCCATCTCATCCTCTGTCGTCCCCTTCTCCTCCTGCCCCCAATCCCTCCCAGCATCAGAGTCTTTTCCAGTGAGTCAACTCTTCACATCAGGTGGCCAAAGTATTGGAGCTTCAACCTCAGCATCAGCCCTTCCAATGAACACCCAGGACTGATCTCCTTTAGGATGGATTGATTGGATCTCCTTGCAGTCCAAGGGACTCTCAAGAGTCTTCTCCAGCACCACAGTTCAAAAGC
>NW_011494901.1:6974769-6979718 GCF_000754665.1 Bison bison bison
CAGCTGGAACAACTGGAAATTCATGGTTCAAGTATTGCTGAAGCCTGGCTTGGAGAATTTTGAACATTAGTTTGCTAGCATGTGAGATGAGTGCAATTGTGTGGTAGTTTGAGCATTCTTTGGCCTTTCCTTTCTTTGGGATTGGAATGAACACTGACCTTTTCCAGTCCTATGGCCACTGCTAAGTTTTCCAAAGTTGCTGGCATATTGAGTGCAGCACTTTCACAGCATCATCGTTCAGGATTTGAAGTAGCTCAACTGGAATTCCATGACCTCCCATAACTTTGTTCATAGTCATGCTTCCTAAGGCCCATTTGACCTCACATTCCAAGATGTCTGGCTCTGGGTGAGTGATCACACCATTGTGATTAGCTCGGTCATGCAGATCTTTTTTGTACAGTTCTTCTGTGTATTCTTGCCACCTCTTCTTAATATCTTCTGCTTCTGTTAGGTCCATACCATTTCTCTCCTTTATCAAACCCATCTTTGCATGAAATATTCCCTTGGTATCTCTAATTTTCTTGAAGAGATCTCTAGTCTTTCCCATTCTGTTGTTTTCCTCTATTTCTTCTACTTATGTTTCTAATATAATGAAAAGAGTAAAAATAAAATATTTCACAGAAATTAATTTATAAAAACTATTAGAATTGTATTCTAATAGTATTATTATAAACAAGGTATACATTTCTAATATAACATTAGAAATAAGAACAATAGCAAAACAATTTTGAGCAGTTTCTATTCTAAGAATGATATTACACACTTCCTTTCAGCATCACAATTAGCTTATGAACTAGTTACTAATATCTCTAAACAACAGAGAAAAAAAAAATAAGGTCTTTTCAGGGCCCCTCACTTAGTAAGATATTTATCTGCATGCTTCCTGTTCACTTGTTACTAAATTCATATTTTAATAAATCACTTGAATCATAACTGCCATCTACTGCCATAACTGCCAACTATTATTAGTACAATTTTAGAGTAACTCAACATTTTATAATAATAATTTTATTGGAAAACAAACTCTTTAAACCTAAGGTAAACTATTAAAAACTAAAACACTTGTTTATAATTTTCTATTGCTTCAAGATACCTTTAATGAACTAATGCAAACTAGCATACACCATGATGTATATTTCATAATAATTCACAGAATTAGCTAGGTTATCAATTGCTCTAATAACAATTTTCAAAAAATTTTTAGTATTTAGTAATTAAAAAAATTATAATTCATATTCTATATGAATGTTCCCCTTACTTCCACATTTGAACTCCTCTGAAATTTTTCATTATACACTGTGCTATGATATTATTTTGTCTTTCCCTATATGGATTCATTTACATATTCAGTCTATCTATAATTTTTTTCCTTTCACACGTGCTGCTGCTGCTGATAAGTTGCTTCAGTCTTGTCTGACTCTTTGCGACCCTATGAACCATAGCCTGGCAGGCTCCTCTGTCCACGGGATTCTCCAGGCAGGAATACTGGAGTGGGGATGCCATGCCCTCCTCTAGGAAATATTCCCCACCCAGGGATTGAGCCCACATCTCTTCCTTTTCCTGCATTGGCAGGTGGATTCTTTACTACTAGCTCCACCTAGGAAGCCCCTATACATGCGCAATATAATACATTATTCATCCCCTTCGAGTTATTTTCATGATGTCAAGTGAATCTTATTTTGTTAAAGAATTAAAAATAAAATTCAATTATTTAAGACTCAATTCAGTTATTAAGAGATACTTCTTAATTCTATATATATCTAGGGATATCAAAGTGTATAGAAATTCTATGGAAATTGAAGATGTGTACCCTTTGTTTTGGGCTTCCCAGATGGCACTAGTAAACAATGTTCCTGCAATATAGGAGATGCAGGAGGCCTGGGTTGGATCCCTGGGTGGGTAAGATCCCCTGGAGGAGGGCACAGCAATGCAACGGTAATGGAAAACCAAAAGTATACACTAGATTGAATAGTTTCAGTACTATCATTTACTTTTGTTTTTACAATCCCATTGTCTTCAACTAAGATAACATGCAGATTCTGCAGTGTTCCTGCCAGTAACATTTTTACTAGAAGAGTATCCATACATCTCAGACATTGAAAAGTGGGCAGCCATCCTATGTGCTTGATATAATCTGATTTTATGTCCATTATTTCAGCATAATTATTAGCAGAACTCTTCTTTTTACATTCAAATTATCTCAATTTGAGCAATAAATCATATAGCTACTCTTTTTATTTCCAAACTAATTTTTCAGTATATATGAAGATATTGTTATGGTAAAAGGTTATATAATTATTAATTTTTGTCATTTTCAAGATGATTTCATTAAAATCCCTTTTTAAATTTATTTATTTTAATTGGAGGCTAATTACTTTACAATATTGTATTGGTTTTGCCATACATCAATATGAATCTGCCACGGGTGTACACGTGTTCCCAATCCTGAACCCCTCTCCCACCTCCCTCCCCATATTATCCCTCTGGGTCATCCCAGTGCACCAGCCCCAAGCATCCTGTATCCTGCATCAAACCTGGACTGGTGATTCATTTCTTATATGATATTATGCATGTTTCAATGCCATTCTCCCAAATCATCCTACCCTCTCCCTCTCCCACAGAGTCCAAAAGACGAAACATGCTCCAATTTTTATATAGTGATTCTCACATAAATCACATTTTTGTTGTTCATTTCCTACATTTTTGCTTTTCAAAGAGTTGCAATGAATATGGGAAGTCCTCAGGTGAGTAGAAAATAAGACTTTAAATTTCAGATACTCCTTTTTTATGAGACTGCAGGGAGTATAGCAAGGTTCTATGGACTTTCTGTCTGAGATGATCAACATGAGTATAGCTTATGTACATTTGGAGATTCGTTTCATGGAACTAAAATAGGGGAGATTAGAATGGTAACCTCCATTTAGCAACTTAAGGAAAGAGGGGAAAAAAAAAGCAAAGTGTAACTTCAACAAGGAAATGATGACTCCTATTACTAGGGGAAGATGTTAATAAGAAACATGGATTGATAGAAGAAAGGATTTCAACTAATGCTAGTGTTTATGCTTAGTTTTCCTAGTGTAAATTCCATTGTTTATTAAACTAAAGTAAGCAAATATCACTTGAATAGGATGTGTAATGAGGAGGCAAAGTGACTTCAGATGATTTACCTTGCAATCAAAAATGGTTTCTGGCACCACATCTTCCTCAGGGCATTCTTCATCTCTGCATTTCTGAGAGTGTAAATCAGAGGGTTGAACATGCGAGTAATGAGGGTGTAGAAGAGAGCAAATACCTTGTCTTCTGGAGACGTTGTGGCTGGTCTAATGTAAATGAAGAGAATAGGCACAAAAAACAGAACCGCAACTGTGATGTGGAAAGAGCTTTGTACCAGGTTTCTGTAGGGTAAGACTTGATGGTGTATAATATCAAAATGTAGGACAGCATCACGACTACAAGATCACCAACCCCATCATGCCTGCACTGGCCACCACTAGGATCCCAACTCCGTAGGTATCCATGCAGGCCAGTTTCAGCAAAAGATAAATGTCACAGAAATAGTGATCTATTTCACTGGGGCCACAGAATGGTAAGTTAATGGTGAGGAGACCCTGGACAAAGGAGTGCAAAAATGCCCCAGCACAACAAGCACTGATGATGGCACAGCATCTGTGCCTGCTTAGGATGACGGTGCAGTGCAGGGGCCTGCAGATGGCCTCATAGCAGTCAGAGGCTGTCATAGTGAGGATATAGATTTCAATCCTCCCAAAAAAGTGCATGGCAAAAAGCTGCAACATGCAGTCAGTATATGAAATTGTGCTACTTTCTGCCAGCAAGTCAGTGACTAACTTGGGTGTCACTGTTGAGGTATAACACAGATCTGATCAAATCAGATCAGATCAGATCAGTCACTCAGTTGTGTCCGACTCTTTGCGACCCCATGGATCGCAGCACGCCAGGCCTCCCTGTCCATCACCAACTCCCGGAGTTCACTCAGACTCACATCCATCGAGTCAGCGATGCCATCCAGCCATCTAATTCTCTGTCATCCCCTTCTCCTCCTGCCCCCAATCCCTCCAAGCATCAGAGTCTTTTCCAATGAGATCTGATAGAGCAAGGTAATTAAGGAAGAAATGTATGGGTTGATCATTTATCTGACTGCATGTGATAGAAATCATGATGAGCAAGTTCCCCATCCAAATAGCTATGTAACAAAATAAGAATAGTAGGAAGCATGCATGTTTGATTTTCATGTTCTGGGAAAGTCCCAAGAGAATGAATTCAGTGATATTATTGGTATATTTTGTGGTCTAATACAGTGACGACTCAGTGAGTTTGCCTGAAAGAAAAGGACAGGTTAGCATGAGAAATATTGACTATGCATGATGTCAATCAGAGTGAGTGTTGGAGAAATACATTCATTTAGTAAATTAGCTTCCTATACTAATATTTTTAAACAGTTAATTCTAAACTTTGTATGAAAATCTTGCCATATAATATGGCAGATCTGATTATTTTCTAGAGTGAAAGAGAATAGTGTTTATAAGTACACTTGCTCAAGTATAAACAAATATGCACAGTCATCTTACGTATGGGATGAAACGTGAGCTTAGGAAAGATACATTTCTTTTCCTGAAGTAGCTTGTTTGCTTAGGAGATTCAAACAAGCATACTTAAAGTGAAGGGGGTAAAGTAAGTTGTGCAATTGCAGGATAGAACTGTATCTTTATTTAAAATGTTGATAATTTTCTTGTGGAATGTGGTTTTTTTTTATTTTTTATTTGTTTTTTTTATTATTATTATTTTTTATTCAATTTTAATTAAAAAAAATTATACATGTGTTCCCCATCCTGAACCCTCCTCCCTCCTCCCTCCCCATACCATCCCTCTGGGTCGTCCCAGTGCACCAGCCCCAAGCATCCAGCATCGTGCATTGAACCTGGACTGGCATC
>NW_011494901.1:6979818-6995264 GCF_000754665.1 Bison bison bison
GCATCCAGCATCGTGCATTGAACCTGGACTGGCATCTCGTTTCATACATGACATTTCACATGTTTCAATGCCATTCTCCCAAATCTTCCCACCCTCTCCCTCTCCCACAGAGTCCATAAGCCTGTTCTATACATCAGTGTCTCTTTTGCTGTCTCGTATACAGGGTTATCGTTACCATCTTTCTAAATTCCATATATATGCGTTAGTATACTGTATTGGTGTTTGTCCTTCTGGCTTACTTCACTCTGTATAATAGGCTCCAGTTTCATCCACCTCATTAGAACTGATTCAAATGTATTCTTTTTAACGGCTGAGTAATACTCCATTGTGTATATGTACCACAGCTTTCTTATCCATTCATCTGCTGATGGACATCTAGGTTGTTTCCATGTCCTGGCTATTATAAACAGTGCTGCGATGAACATTGGGGTACACGTGTCTCTTTCCCTTCTGGTTTCCTTAGTGTGTATGCCCAGCAGTGGGATTGCTGGATCATAAGGCAGTTCTATTTCCAGTTTTTTAAGGAATCTCCACACTGTTCTCCATAGTGGCTGTACTAGTTTGCATTCCCACCAACAGTGTAAGAGGGTTCCCTTTTCTCCACACCCTCTCCAGCATTTATTATTTGTAGACTTTTGGATCGCAGCCATTCTGACTGGTGTGAAATGGTATCTCATAGTGGTTTTGATTTGCATTTCTCTGATAATGAGTGATGTTGAGCATCTTTTCATGTGTTTGTTAGCCATCTGCATGTCTTCTTTGGAGAAATGTCTATTTAGATCTTTGGCCCATTTTTTGATTGGGTTATTTATTTTTCTAGAGTTGAGCTGTAGAAGTTGCTTGTATATTTTTGAGATTAGTAGTTTGTCGGTTGCTTCATTTGCTATTATTTTCTCCCATTCTGAAGCCTGTCTTTTCACCTTGCTAATAGTTTCCTTTGATGTACAGAAACTTTTAAGTTTAATTAGGTCCCATTTGTTTATTTTTGCTTTTATTTCCAATATTCTGGGAGGTGGGTCATAGAGGATCCTGCTGTGATGTATGTCAGAGAGTGTTTTGCCTATGTTCTCCTCTAGGAGTTTTATAGTTTCTGGTCTTACATTGAGATCTTTAATCCATTTTGAGTTTATTTTTGTATATGGTGTTAGAAAGTGTTCTAGTTTCATTCTTTTACAAGTGGTTGACCAGATTTTTTTTTTTAAATATTGCACTAAATCATTATTATCTTTATTAGTGAGTTGCTTGCACACAAGACAAATGACTCATTTGCATCACTGAAGAAAAGCTACGACAAATCTAGACAGCATAAAAGATTTCACTTTATCAGTATGGGTCTATATAGTCAAAGCTATGGTTTTTCCAGTAGTCATGTACAGATGTGAGAGTTGGACCACAGAGAAGGCTGAACACCAAACAATGGAGGCTTTTGAACTGTGATGTTGCAGAAGACTCTTGAGAGTCTGGAGAGCAAGGAGAACAAACCAGTCAATCCTAAAGGAAATCAACCCTGAATATTCATTGGAAGAACTGATGCTGAAGCAGAAGTTCCAAAATTTTGTTCACCTGATGTGATGAGATGACTCACTGGAAAAGACCCTGATGCTGGGAAAGATTCATGGAGGTAACAGAGAGTGATATGGTTGGATGGCATCATTGACTCAATGGACATGTATTTGAGCAAACTCCAGGAGACAATGAAGGACAGGGAAGCCTGGCTTGGTACAGTCCATGAAGTCACAAAGATTTGTACATGCTTAGCGACTGGACAAGAAGAAGCCCTGATTCTGGAAAAAAGTCTGATATATTTACAAGCATTGTGGAGAACAGTAAAGAAAATACTGTATCAGGTGAAGCAAAAGTAGCTGTGGCATTTTTAAAAAATTTAAATTAGGAAAAATAACAGTAATTATACATAAAATTGAGAAACAAATGTTGCCAAAATGACTAATAACAATAATATAGAGGTGAATGGCACTTGCTTTATAGGGCTCAGGCTTCAATAATCTTTATAATAGAATATTTTATAATTTGATTAATTATAATGTCCCTGCTTTGTTATCTTTTAGGTTACAATGATTTCTTTAAGAAATAATGACAATTTCATAAATGAATATCCCAAGAAAATATTTTTTAGAATATCATGCATATTATTAGTATTTCTATAATCAGAAAAATAAGTAAAAGTTACTTTCTTAAATAGTTTTAGTTTAGGTTGTAGATACTTTCATTTCCAATTAATTTTCCAATATGCTTCTATAGTTTATAAGCATATTTTTAGTCCAAGAATTTAAGATCATTTTGATAATTTGCTCATATGATCCTGGAGGAAAGCATATTCTTACTGAAAAAAAAAAAAAAAAGAGTAGAAACATTCCATTAATTCATAGGCAGGATAGTTTGAAAATCTGTCTCTCTCATGTTAACTAGATGCTATCTTAACAAAAATGGGAAAATAATTAGAATGCTTAATTAGTTTCCTTTTTTTCCCTTCAATGCCTCTCCTAGACAGCCTCCAACTTAACATCAGAGACTTCATGATCATGCTATTCAAATTATAACTTACATTTATAATACCTCATTATTTCCAATTTCCTTTGTTAATATTAGTTACTGATTTTATATGTACAAGATCCTCATTTTCATATTTATGTGATTTAAAGAGAACATTTCATATGATAAACTACAAGGACTAAAATTGCTGCTAAGACAAATTCACTACTTATGACAACAAATTTCTCCTTTTTAATATGAGCATTTCTAGTATAAATATAAATATTTCATGGTAGTGCAAGTAAAATTAGCAGGTACATACTGTGCAATGGACACTGATTATTTTCTCTTTCACTTTGTTTTTCTTCATATCATTGTGTATAGATTGAGTATCTCATATAGCATAATAAAAAATAAACAAAAGTGTGCTGAAATATTAATAGCTAAAAATGAAGCCATTGCAATTCATATCAAATTGATTTTTATTACAGGTCTTTCACAGACATAAAAGATAAGTAATGATAATAATACCTAATATTTCCTGGAAGGAGTTTTAAGCATTTCATATGAATTGAACCATTAATCCAAATAAGCATCCAGTGATCATTTTATTATCTCTTTTTTGTAAAAATGAAAGCCAAATACTTAACAATTTGGGTAAATACTGATAAATACTGAAGACTGTTTTTAGATTTAATTTTCTTTCACTATCCAGATATTGCTAATTTGGTTGTCAGGTACAAACTAGTCTTATGATTCTAGGGACATGTTATTTTTGTTTGTTTGTTTTTGTTATGTCTTTCAAAATCAAGTTGTCTCACACAAAAAGTCGTGAATAAACTGAAAGTTTCCCAACAGTTTCAAAGTTTTCTCTTAACACCTGTACCAATTCTTGGCTAAACTAATTATATTTGCTCTCTGTGTAACTGTTCATCCTCTTCTCAATCTTCCTGAATGAGTTTGCTCTACCTTTACATTCAGGATCCTCTGATACTAAGGTTTTCTGTATTGTAACATTTTTGCTTTTTTAATTACTCACTAAATACATATTATGCAGGGTAGCAAAGGAGGCAGAAGAGTGATGAATCTCTATATCAGTACATTCCCTTATTTCATCTATACCCCTTTTTCTCTTTAAGATTTTTTTCTCTTCTGTCTTAAGTATAAGTTTTTTTCTTCTCTTCTTTAATATAACCCCTATGTGGCACAAATGCTATCATTTTGCCATGAATTTCTCAAAATCATACCAAAAATTTGCTTAATTTGACATCTGTGAGGCATATGACAAAGGGAATTAACATATGTAATCAGCATGTTTATAGGTAAAACTTAATTTAAATTGTGTATGCAAAATTTATCTTTTGTATTTGAAAGTAATTATTATTTACTATAGGTTGATTGAAATTTTACTTACCAGTTGATTATCTCATTAGATAAAATCCTTTATCTCTGAATAAATGGTAGCAATGTTCTTAATGCAGTCAGAATTTAACCACACTGCTAAAGTTAATGAAATTTATCTTAAAATCAGCTCACATGAATCCTGGATCTGGGACTTTTCTGCTGTCCTTACAGAAATAGGAATTGCTCTCCTGATTTTTGAAATTAAAATCATCTAAATTTTTAGATGATCTAAAAATCATTTAGATTTTTAAAACTGTACCATCACTGGCATTTATGTTGAACAGTGCTTTTGTTTTCTACCAAAAGTTACATCTCCTCTGTGGTTCTGGGAATGGAAATGTACACATAAGCCTTCTGTTTGATTTCCAAGAGGTATTTAAATAGATGACCTTGGAGATTATAACCCCCAACCTCCTTCTCACTTTTTGTAAGGATGAGACAGCTCCCCAAAGAAAAGCTGGCCAAGTCCTTAAAAAATAGTTATGTCACAGCTATTAATTCCTTATACTTTGAGGAATGTGAGTACAAACTGAAAGCCTACTTTTGGTCAATACTGAGACTATAAATCATGTCCTTTATGTTGAAACAAAATTTGAGGAAGAACTAAGAGATAATGTCTGAACAGGGGAAATATTAGAAAATACTGAAGAAGCCAAAGGCCAAGAAAATCAGAAACGGGCTTTTTATTTTATTTTTTGATGTGGATCATTTTTAAAGTCTTTATTGAATTTGTTACAATATTATTTCTGTGCTTCTGTTTTATGCTTTGGGTTTTTGGTCATGAGGCATGTGGGATCTTAACTCCCCAATCCAGGGATCAAACCCACACTTCCTGCACTGGAAGGCAAAGTCTACTGAACTGTCAGGGAAACTCCAGACCAAGTTTCGAAGTTTGGTTTACTATGGAATAAACTGTTTGGAAAAAGAAAGAAAAACATTCTGTGTGTTGCTTCAAATTTAAAACACCCTCCCAACCTCACTAGATGCTTTATTGTATAGTTTTACTTTTCAGCTTGTTTAAAATATGTGCTTATTGCAGTTGAAACTTAACTGCATTGTCATCAGATGAGGTGGTCAAAGTAATGTGTATTTGAAGAAAATTAATTTGTAGCACAACATGTGATATTTAAAAAATTAATCTCTGTGTGCTTAAATGGAATGCACATTCGGGAGTCTCTGGTTCAAGTGAACTGTGCTGTCCATGAGATCTCACCAGGTTTATAAGCCTCTATTTCCATAGAATATACAAATTTCTATTTCCATAGAATTTTTGTAGTTTCTTAATGTTATGAAATCTCATTAACACTATCGACATACCTTTTTCTGTTACTTTTGCTCTGACACTAATATGAATACTACTTTTCTTTTCATTAGTACTTACCCAATCTTCTTCCTTTACTTTTAACCACTTGGCATCTTTATTGTTTAGGTTAATCTCTTTAAATTGTATGGTGGTGGTGGCTTAGTTGCTAAGTTGTGTCCAATTCTTGCGACTCTATGAACTGTAACTTGCCAGTCTCCTCTGTCCATGGGATTTTCCAGACAAGAATACTGGAATGGGTTGCCATTTCCTTCTCTAAGGGATCTTCCCAACCCAGGAATTGAACCTGGGTCTCCTGCATTGCAGGTAGATTCTTTATGGACTGAGCTAAGAGGGAAGCCCGTTTAAAATATATGACTATATTTAAAAGTCTAGTCTGATAATTATTATCTTTTAGCTCAATAATTTAAATCAAGCAGTCTGACATATTTTCATGGATTCATTTCTATAGTTCTATATCTGTTTTATATTTTTAATATATTTTTTATTTTTAATCTGTCCTCTTTTCTTGTCTTTTAAAAAGAAATTTGTTTGTTTTCCCCTCCTGAAATTTTGGAAATTTTCATTTCTGTCATTGCTATAGAAATTTGTCACATGTGAATCTTATTTATTATTTAAAATAAGATTTTTTTCTTAGTTTCTGTGGCAGTCCATACAGCTTAAGGGGAATAACCTTCACTGATATTGTCACTAAGGTGAAGATACCAGATAGTGTAACAAGAATTTTATAAAATAGAGTAAAAAGGGTTCTGTGAACAGCAATTTATGATAGATCAGTAAGTCCCAAGAAATATACTTCTTTTTTTCAATAAGAATCATAGGATTTTTGAAGCAGTTGACCTCAAGTGAAAGCACTTCACTGCTAGAGATAAGGTGGTCCCAGGCCATCTTATACTGGTCTCCATGGGAACAAAGGTTCACACTATGTTTGTTTCCACAGTTCCTAAATGAACAGCTAAAATAGACACTCTTTATGACAGAATGATTCTTATTATGCCCAAATGTAAGCCCATGGAATATAATTTCTCTATCATTACCATGTAGCTAAAATAACACCATATCTCTGACAGACATGCATATATTAAGGTAACCAAAATAGCAACAACAAAAACAAAACATAAACAATAGGGAGCATTAATTGCTATTACAAGTGCTTTTCAAATTACTTGTTTAGCTTGTGGATAGATATACTTTGAACACTGACAACGGATGTTCATAAATTACTTAGATGATGACTTCAACTGTACCTCCTGCTTCAGATTCAGTAATTTGAACAAAAACTCATGTTAATGTCTAAGGATTAGGGTCTCTGAGGCAAAAGAGTATAGACCTTCCCAAGTGAAAAACTAATATGCCAGCAAATTTGGAAAACTCAACAGTGGCCACAGTACTGGAAAAGGTCAGTTTTCATTCCAATCCCAAAGAAAGGCAATGCCAAAGAATGTTCAAACTACTGCACAATTGCACTCATCTCGCATGCTAGCAAAGTAATGCTCAAAATTCTCCAAGTCAGGTTTTAACAGTACATGAACCATGAGCTTCCAGATGTTCAAGCTGGATTTACACAAGGCAGAGGAGCCAGAGATCAAATTGCCAACATCTTCTGGAAAAAGCAAGAGAGTTCTCAAAAAACATCTACTTTTGCTTTATTGACTATGCCAAAGCCTTTGACTGTGTGGATCACAACAAACTCTGGAAAATTCTGAAAGAGACGGGAATACCAGACCACCTGACCTGCCTCCTGAGAAAAGTATATGCAGGTCAAGAAGCAACAGTTAGAACCGGACATGAAACAACAGACTGGTTCCACAGAGGGACAGGAGTATGCCAAGGCTGTATATTGTCACCCTGCTTATTTAACTTCCATGCACAGAATATCATGCAAAAAACCGGGCTGGATGAAACACAAGCTGGAATCAAGATTGCTGGGAAGAAATACCAATAACCTCAGATATGCAAATGATACCACTCTTATGGCAGAAAGTGAAGAATAACTAAAAAGCTTCTTGATGAAATTGAAAGAGGAGAGTGAAAAAGTTGGCTTAAAACTCAACATTCAAAAAACTATGATCATGGCATCCGGTCCCATCACTTCATGGCAAATAGATGGGAAAACAATAGAAACAGTGAGAGGCTTTATTTTTTTGAGCTCCAAAATCACTGCAGATGGTGACTACAGCCATGAAATTGAAAGAAAAGCTATGACCAACCCAGACAGTATATTAAAAAGCAGACATTACTTTGTCAACAAAGGTCCATCTAGTCAAAGCTTTGCTTTCCAGTGGTCATGTATGGATGTGAGAGTTGAACCATAAAGAAAGCTGTGTTCCAAAGAATTGATATTTTTGAACTGTGGTGTTGGAGAAGACTCTTGAGAGTCCCTTGGATGGCAAGGAGATCAAAGCAGTCAATCTTAAAGGAAATCATTCCTGAATATTCTTTGGAAGGACAGACATTGAAGCTGAAACTCCAATACTTTGGCTACCTGATGTGAAGATCTGACTCATTGGAAAAGACCCTGATGCTGGGAAAGATTGAAGGCAGCAGGATAAGGGGACAACAGAGGATGAGATGGTTGAATGGCATCACCGACTTGATGAGCATGAGTTTGAGCAATCTCTGGGAAATGGTGTTGGACAGGGAAGCCTGGTGTGCTGCACTCCATGGGGTCATAAAGAGTCAGACACAACTGAGCAGCTGAACTGAACTGAACTGAAGTGAAAAACAGAGTGGTAAATTTTCCCCCACGAAGAAGCTCAGTGATTGCCAGCAACACATCATCAAGTGAGAATGATGAATAATCTAAGAGGTTAGGTTTGAACATGTCTCATACACTTAAGAAATGTTCATGAAACCCTTGCCAAATTGTCTCTTTTCCCTCAGTCAACAACTGTGATCTTATGGTGAGTTGGCCAAGGAGGAAACACATGATTGCATCTGTTTGCCTTTAGTTCTACCAGAAAATCTGGCACTGACTCAACATGGAATGTTGTAGCATTATAGCCTCAAACATGAATATTCCCAAAAAGATAACAGTGAAGAAATTCTTCTCAGGAGTCAAAACCTCAGCCAATGGATTTGATTGTCTAGTTTGTATAGACAACGAGATGTCTAGATGTGTAGGACTGTTCCTAAACATGGCATTTGCTAATGGTTTCACTGGACATTTAACTATTTAGAAAGCATAGCATAGAAAGTGTGAAAATTAGTAATAGTTTTTCACAGCTTCTGTACTATACAGAAGCCCAAACTAGTCCATTGAAAACCCACACATACAGGACAGATGTGGAGTTTTATGGCCAGCAGCTCAGGTGAGGTCCCAGCTCACAGACAACCTCAACTTCCAGGAATGCAATTCAAGGTGTTAAGATTTCAGCTTCCAGTTAATGAGCTTTTAAAAAAAATTAATTTATTTTTTATTGAAGGATAATTACTTCGCAGAATTTTGCTGTTTTCTGTCAAACTTCAATGTGAATCAGCCATAGGTATACATATACCCCTTCTTCCAGCTCCCTCCCAACTTTTGAATTATCTAAGCTGCAACCCCGGACATCATGGAACTTAGATAAGCCATCTTCAGTATATCTAAATTCCTGATCCCAATCACAGAAACAAAGACTAATTTAGCATTGTATATTTTTCATACATTTAATTACATACTATTTTTTTTCTTTTTAAAGTTTTGAGCATTAATTTTACAATCTCTTCTTATTGTGACAGATTATTCAAGAAAGATTGCAACCTGAACTAGAAGAGAAACTAATGTTGTCCAGAAGGTTTAGGATTTGCATTCCTTTTTGGGAGAGAGAGAGACTGTCTTTGAAGGAGCATCTTGTTTGGCAAAAACATAGAGATGTTATTGTTTTTTATAAGAAGATTCAAATTTAATGTAGAAGAGTGGTAATAAACTCTAAGTAGCCAAAGGAGTTAAATGTTACACTCATTTACCTATTAGCCTCAACTCAAAAATTCTCCTTTAAATGCTCTCCTCTGAGAAGCTGGAAGTAAAATCTCACAATATTTGTCCTCTATTAGATGACTTCCTATTAGTTTATGTTGTTAAGAGCAGCCTAGAATAAGATTGACAATCCAAAGGAGAGAATTGGCTATATGCTACTAGAGAATTTATGTTTCAGTAATTAAGAGTGCTTATTTAATATTGGTCTGATATTTTAAGAGGGTTTGCCTGTTAGCTCAGATGGTAAAGAATCTGCATGCAAAACAGGAGACCCATGTTAGATCTCTGGGTGGAGAGTATCCCCTGGAGAAGAGAATGTTTGCCCACTCCAGTATTCTGGCCTCCAGAATTTCATGGACAGAGGAATATGGCAGGTTACAAAGAGCTGGACATGACTGCAAAGAGCTGGACATGACTGTCACTTTCACTCTAAGAACCGACATAATTATTTTACTCAAATCTAGTAAATTTGAATAATTTCATGGACAGAGGAATATGGCAGGTTACAAAGAGCTGGACATGACTGCAAAGAGCTGGACATGACTGTCACTTTCACTCTAAGAACCGACATAATTATTTTACTCAAATCTAGTAAATTTGAATAATTTCATGGACAGAGGAATATGGCAGGTTACAAAGAGCTGGACATGACTGCAAAGAGCTGGACATGACTGTCACTTTCACTCTAAGAACCGACATAATTATTTTACTCAAATCTAGTAAATTTGAATAATTTCATGGACAGAGGAATATGGCAGGTTACAAAGAGCTGGACATGACTGCAAAGAGCTGGACATGACTGTCACTTTCACTCTAAGAACCGACATAATTATTTTACTCAAATCTAGTAAATTTGAATAATTTCATGGACAGAGGAATATGGCAGGTTACAAAGAGCTGGACATGACTGCAAAGAGCTGGACATGACTGTCACTTTCACTTTAAGAACCGACATAATTATTTTACTCAAATCTAGTAAATTTGAATAAAACTTAACAATACTTCCACTTCCACTATTCTCCACCTACCATTTCCTAGAAAATTAAGCATTTCAAAAGAAAAAAAAAACCTTTCATATATATATAGGAAGAAATAAAATATTTTATTGCACAGTCAAAATACAATGTCAAATTAAGGAATTCTTGAGACAGGTATGGGAAGAGAAAAGAGGGAAAATAAACATGAAAAAAAATTAAATTTCCCAACCAGGAGAGACCTGAGAAAATGCTGAAGATTCTATACCCAGCTTTTGCAATCACTGTAAACTCCTTGTATATCATCCCATATTATCCAGGGCTCATGATATTTCTAGCCCTAAAGTGACTTTCTGAAATATTTTTTTTCATGCCTGTTACTGCCCTTTCTTAAGCAATTGATGATACCACACTTTCTTCACAGCATTCTTTATCTCCAAGTTTCTCAATGTACAGATCAGAGGGTTGAACATGGGAGCAATGATGGTGTAGAAAAAAGTAAACACTTTGTCTTCTGGAAAAGTTTCAGCTGGTCTAATGTAGATGAAGAGGACAGGCATAAAGAAGAGGACCACAACGGTGATGTGAAAACTGCAAGTGGAAAGAGCTTTGGTGCAGCTCTCTGCAGGGTAATCCCTGATTGTGTGTAGAAAATAAGAAGCCATCAAAATCACAAAAGTCACCAAAGCAATCAGACCTGAATTAACAACTACCAGGAGACCAATCCTGTATATATCCATGCAAGCCAATTTCAGCAAAGGATACACATCACAGAAGTAGTGATCAATCTCACTGGGGCCACAGAATGGTAAAAAGATGAAACTAGCACCACTTTGGAAGCCCTGAAGATGATTGGTAATGCATATCAAAAACAAGAAAAATGGACTCATCACTTATCTCTGAAATTTCACTTTAAAGCTTCTTTCCTGTAGAATATGCAGGTGTCTGCAAAAATTATGAGATTATATTTGTTTCAACATTTGTAAAAAAAAAAAAAACTAAAAATCATCTACATATACAGGAGATTTGTTAAACAAAAGGTTTAATAAATGAGATGAGCAATCAAAAAAAAAAAAAAAAGATGGTGAGAAGAAACTGACTGGCAGAGGGTATCAGTCCCCCAGTAAAACAAGCTATGATGATTGTCTTACACTTTGCTCTGCTCATGACGATGGTGTAGTGCGGGGGCTTTCAGATGGCCACATAGCGGTCATAGGCCATCCCTGTGAGGATAAAAATCTCAATGGCTCCAAGGAAGTGAAGGATAAAAAGCTGTGTCATGAAGTTACTATAGGAAATGGTCTTCCTTTCTGCCAGTAAATCAATCATTAGTTTGGGTGTCACCGTTGATGTGTAGCAAAGGTCAGAGAGTGAGAGGTAATTAAGGAAGAAATACATAGGTTGGTCAATGAGAAGACTGCATATAATAGAAATCATTATGAGAAAATTTCCCATCTAAATAGCAATGTGCTGCTGCTGCTGCTAAGTCGCTTCAATCATGTCCGACTCTGTGCAACCCCATAGGTGGCAGCCCACCAGGCTCCCCCGTCCCTGGGATTCTCCAGGCAAGAACACTGGAGTGGGTTGCCATTTCTTTCTCCAATGCATGAAAGTGAAAAGTGAAAGTGAAGTCACTCAGTTGTGTCCAACTCTTAGCAATCCCATGGACTGCAGCCTACCAGGCTCCTCCATCCGTGGGATTTTCCAGGCAAGAGTACTGAAGTGGGGTGCCATTGCCTTCTCCAAAATAGCAATGTAGGAAAATAAAAAATAAGACAAAGCAGAAGATTTCAAAGTTCTTATTTTGAGATAGTCCCAAGAGAATAAACACAGTGACATTATTTCTATTTTCCATGGTCCAGGGCAGTAAAAAGGCATAACAGTCCCTTGAAAGACATAATGCATAAGTTGATACCAGAAATATTCATGGATAAAATCTATGATAACACTAATGTCTGCTATTTCGGTTATTTGCAAAAATGAAAATAGAGTTTTACATGTAGATAAAAAGAACTTTTGGTTACCAAGGGGAAATGAGGGAGACATAAACTGGGAGACTAAAATTGACATAAACAACCTATTATAAATAAAATGGATACTAATAAGGACCTGCTTTGTAACACAGGAAACTCTGCTCAGTACTCTATAATGACCCATTGGGAAAAGAACATAAAAGAAGAATGGATATACCTATGTGTATAACTGATTAACTTTGCTGTATAGCAGAAAGTAAACACAACATTGTAAATCAACTCTAGTCCAATAAAATTAATTAAAGCACAATAATATCATGAAACTATGTTTAATGAAAATAATTCCAGCTTCACAAAATGAAAATTTGATAGTATTTTTTGTTTCTGATTAGTGTCATGATTTTCACAAGTCCATCTTTAAGAAGATTAGGTTCAAAATAAATGTTAATAAATATAAATACATTTGATCAATCAGTCAAATTATTTAAAAATAATGATTAGTTGCCAAATATTTCCCACTTCTAAAAAAATATACAAGTTCTTGAAAAGAAACATTGCTCTGTATGTCTACAAACTCAAATTTGTTAAAGACACAATTAAGCATAAGTATTACAAAGTTTACCTTTAATGATACAGAAGAAAGTATAAAACCTAAAAATATTCACTAGTAGAAAATATCCCGCTTCAAAATAATTTTAAAATGAGGTAGAATATAAAATTAAATATTTATTTATATAATGATGCATGTATATTTACAAAGAGGAGATGGAAACTATGTAAGAAGCCAATGCAATTGGTTTGAAAAAGTTTGATTGCTTAGTTATATTTTTATTACTGTTTTGAGATAGTAAAGTTCTAACATTTTATAACAGAAGTATGTTTATTTCTGGCACATCATTAAAAATCATATACTAAATCGACCACAGAATAGAATGGTAGCTAAAACTAAAAACAGAGAATCAAAAGGAAGTTTTACCTTCACGACTTTGCCCTTAACTCACTGTATCATATTTTAAGAGCAACAATTTTCTCAGTGGTTTGAATTGGAGTATGGCTTTCTCCTCCTTATTTGTCCAATCTAAGACTTTTCCAGAACCCATGTGTAAAAATTTTACACTGTATAATTCAGAGAAAAAGTGCATGGGAGGTGTGTGGGAAAGGCTTTCTGAAGACAAACATTTGGGGTCTAGAATCCATTATTAATTATACTATGGTGTGTGAAATTGGTACAAAACACTTTATTCCTCTAAACTTAGGCTATCTCTCATTGAAAAAGACCTTGTTGCTGGGAAAGATTGAAGGCAAAAGAAGAAGAGGGTGGGTGGATGAGGATGAGATGGTTAGATAGCATGACCAACTCAATGGACATGAATTTGAGCAAACTCCTGAAGATAGTGAAGGACAGGGGAGCCTGGCGTGGTGCAGTCCATGGGGTCGCAAAGAGTCAGACATGACTTAACAACTGAACAACAACATTTGTAAAATGGTGAAATATTTTATATTTTGTCACAAAACACTCAAATCAATAAATAGTCATTGTTTTATTAGCCATTGAAGTAATAATCGATATTTTTATTATATGTATTCTTGTGTTACCAGTGAGGCTATCAATAATAAAGTTAACTAAATATAACTTTCATATACAAATTGAAGTTTAAAGCCATATAATTATTTTAAACTGGAAGAAAATGTTGAGGTGTACTAGACAAATCCTCTAGTTCTAAATAGAAGGGATTTTAATTAAAAGCTTATGGAAAATATTAAAAAATGAATAAACACTTCATAAACAATCTGTTAAATCATATGGATTTAATATGGATTTGACATATGGAAATACAAACAATTCACTTGGGATTGACCATAGCCTCTGAGAATGTAGCTTGTGTCTCAATACTAATGACAAATATTACATAGAACTGGTAACTACATACTCCAAGTATTCTTGCTATCAATGTGGATCCCAAAATACACTATAAGTAAATAAAACCTTTTTTTAAAGTTTGTTACATATCTTCTGCCCTAATCTTGTAGCTATATTTTATCAGTTAATTTATAAATTCTCTGCTTATCACACTCTTTTACAGACAAAATTAATTCTGTCACGTCCAAAAAGAAAAAGTCCTTAAAGCCTTAAAACAATTAAATTATATCTATGGTAAAATTTTAAGATTTAAAATTAGTTTACAGTGTAGCTATTGAAAAGTAAGGTTTAGATCTTTAATCCATTTTGAGTTTATTTTTGTGTATGGTGTTAGAAAGTGGTCCAGTTTCATTCTTTTACAAGTGGTTGACCAGATTTCCCAGCACCACTTGTTAAAGAGATTGTCTTTAATCCATTGTATATTCTTGCCTCCTTTGTCGAAGATAAGGTGTCCATATGTGCGTGGATTTATCTCTGGGCTTTCTATTTTATTCCATTGATCAATATTTCTGTCTTTGTGCCAGTACCATACTGTCTTGATAACTGTGGCTTTGTAGTAGAGCCTGAAGTCAGGTAGGTTGATTCCTCCAGTTCCATTCTTCTTTCTCAAGATCGCTTTGGCTATTCGAGGTTTTTTGTATTTCCATACAAATTGTGAAATTATTTGTTCTAGCTCTGTGAAGAATACTGTTGGTAGCTTGATAGGGATTGCGTTGAATCTGTAAATTGCTTTGGGTAGTATACTCATTTTCACTATATTGATTCTTCCAATCCATGAACATGGTATATTTCTCCATCTATTAGTGTCCTCTTTGATTTCTTTCACCAGTGTTTTATAGTTTTCTATATATAGGTCTTTAGTTTCTTTAGGTAGATATATTCCTAAGTATTTTATTCTTTCCATTGCAATGGTGAATGGAATTGTTTCCTTAATTTCTCTTTCTGTTTTCTCATTATTAGTGTATAGGAATGCAAGGGATTTCTGTGTGTTGATTTTATATCCTGCAACTTTACTGTAGCCATTGATTATTTCTAGTAATTTTCTGGTGGACTCTTTAGGGTTTTCTATGTAGAGGATCATGTCATCTGCAAATAGTGAGAGTTTTACTTCTTCTTTTCCAATTTGGATTCCTTTTATTTCTTTTTCTGCTCTGATTGCTGTGGCCAAAACTTCCAAAACTATGTTGAATAGTAATGGTGAAAGTGGGCACCCTTGTCTTGTTCCTGACTTTAGAGGAAATGCTTTCAATTTTTCACCATTGAGGATAATGTTTGCTGTGGGTTTGTCATATATAGCTTTTATTATGTTGAGGTATGTTCCTTCTATTCCTGCTTTCTGGAGAGTTTTTATCATAAATGGATGTTGAATTTTGTCAAAGGCTTTCTCTGCATCTATTGAGATAAA
>NW_011494901.1:6995364-6997116 GCF_000754665.1 Bison bison bison
CCTCATAGAATGAGTTTGGAAGTTTACCTTCCTCTGCAATTTTCTGGAAGAGTTTGAGCAGGATAGGTGTCAGCTCTTCTCTAATGGAGAGTTTTTATCATAAATGGATGTTGAATTTTGTCAAAGGCTTTCTCTGCATCTATTGAGATAATCATATGGTTTTTATTTTTCAATTTGTTAATGTGGTGTATTACATTGATTGATTTTCGGATATTGAAGAATCCTTGCATCCCTGGGATAAAGCCCACTTGATCATGGTGTATGATCTTTTTAATGTGTTGTTGGATTCTGATTGCTAGAATTTTGTTAAGGATTTTTGCATCTATGTTCATCAGTGATATTGGCCTGTAGTTTTCTTTTTTTGTGGGATCTTTGTCAGGTTTTGGTATTAGGGTGATGGTGGCCTCATAGAATGTATCAAGGAACCATGTGATTAGGTTGGACCCACCTTGATGCACGCATGCATGCATAATCTCTCATCTCAAGATCCTTCATGCTAATCACATCTGCAAGGTCTCTTTGGTCCTTGAAGACAGGTTATTCACAGTTCCAGGGAATTAGAGTGTGGATATCCTTGTATGTGTGTGTGTGCTCAGTTGCGTGTGACTCTCTGTGACACCATGGACTGTAGCCTTCCAGGCACCTCTGTCTATGGGGTTCTCCAGGCAATATACTGGAGTGGGTTGCCATATCCTTCACCAATGGACCATCCTGTCCCAGGGATTGAACCTGTATCTCTTGCATCTCCTGCTTTGGCAGGTGGACATCTTTATGGGGCCATTATTCTGCCTGTCACAGGTGGAACTCTGAGTAACAAACATCAGCACAGTTCAAGCAATATAACTTGGATTGTTCAGGCTTCATAGAAAAGGTTATTCTGAAGAAGCACTCCTTCAAAGCATGCCTACCACCTATTTTGATATCCTCTTATCAGCACCTTATATTGAATTTTATGTTTTGTGGATCACAGTAGTGTTTTACGTAATATTACTAGACTGACTCTTTTCCCCTCTCACCCTTGCTGACTGATTTCCACTCCTTGCAACTTCAGGCAGTGCTTTGTATTACTTCTGCATTTATTATTCATTGTACTTCAGTCCACTTTCATGAGGCAACTTTGCAGTCCTTTATCTCAGAGCAGTTGGCCACGGAGGAGGCACGGAAATAATTTAGACAACAGCAGAGACATGAAGCATCCTGTCTCTTTGCTGAACTAATCAGTTTCCTGCATAGCAATTTCTGCTCAGTTTCCTGTTGTAACCTTGATTATCTTAGATATGGTGATTTTTAGACGAGCTAACTTTCTTGAGTCTCAAATTAAAAAGCAAAAAGGTGCCTTAATGTGATTTGTACTCCTTACTTTTTTAATTTAAAATTCACAGGGGTGGTTTTCATTCTTTTGTTACTTTGCATTTTCTTTTTTTTTTTTATTTTTCTCTAATTTTATTTTATTTTTAAACTTTACATAATTGTATTAGTTTTGCCAAATATCAAAATGAATCCGCCACAGGTATACATGTGTTCCCCATCCCAAACCCTCGTCCCTCCTCCCTCCCCATACCATCCCTCTGGGCCGTCCCAGTGCACCAGCCCCAAGCATCCATCATCATGCATCGAACCTGGACTGGCAACTCGTTTCCTACATGATATTTTACATGTTTCATTGCCATTCTCCCAAATCTTCCCACCCTCTCCCTCTCCCACAGAGTCCATAAGACTGTTCTATACATCAGTGTCTCTTTTGCTGTCTCA
>NW_011494901.1:6997216-7005601 GCF_000754665.1 Bison bison bison
CCATCTTTCTAAATTCCATATATATGCGTTAGTATACTGTATTTATGTTTTTCCTTCTGGCTTACTTCACTCTGTATAATAGGCTCCAGTTTCATCCACCTCATTAGAACTGATTCAAATGTATTCTTTTTAATGGCTGAGTAATACTCCATTGTGTATATGTACCACAGCTTTCTTATCCATTCATCTGCTGATGGACATCTAGGTTGCTTCTATGTCTTGGCTATTATAAACAGTGCTGCGATGAACATTGGGGTACACGTGTCTCTTTCCCTTCTGGTTTCCTCAGTGTGTATGCCCAGCAGTGGGGTTGCTGGATCATAAGGCAGTTCTATTTCCAGTTTTTTAAGGAATCTCCACACTGTTCTCCATAGTGGCTGTACTAGTTTGCATTCCCACCAACAGTGTAAGAGGGATCCCCTTTTCTCCACACCCTCTCCAGCATTTATTATTTGTAGACTTTTGGATCGCAGCCATTCTGACTGGTGTGAAATGGTACCTCATAGTGGTTTTGATTTGCATTTCTCTGGTAATGAGTGATGTTGAGCATCTTTTCATGTGTTTGTTAGCCATCTGTATGTCTTTTTTGGAGAAATGTCTATTTAGTTCTTTGGCCCATTTTTTGATTGGGTCGTTTATTTTTCTGGAGTTGAGCTGTAGGAGTTGCTTGTATATTTTTGAGATTAGTAGTTTGTCGGTTGCTTCATTTGCTATTATTTTCTCCCATTCTGAAGGCTGTCTTTTCACCTTGCTAGTAGTTTCCTTTGATGTGCAGAAGCTTTTAAGGTTAATTAGGTCCCATTTGTTTATTTTTGCTTTTATTTCCAATATTCTGGGAGGTGGGTCATAGAGGATCCTGCTGTGATGTATGTCAGAGAGTGTTTTGCCTATGTTCTCCTCTAGGAGTTTTATAGTTTCTGGATACTGGAGGTCCTTTCCCAGCTGGGTTTGGAGTCTGAAAGACAAGTGACTACAGAAGAATGGTGACAGAGATGCAACATGCCTGGCTCTGAAGCTGGAGGAAAGGCTTACTAGGCAAGAATGGAAGGAGCCCCTGCAAGCTGCAAAAAGCAAGGGAGCAGATTCTCCTCTAGAGCATTAAGAGAGGAATGTATCACTGTCGATACTTTTCAGCTTAGTTTAGCCCAGCAAGACCCATGTTGGATTTGTGATTACATAACTGTTAGGTAATAAATTCGTGTTGCTTTAAGCCAGCAAATGTGTGGCAATTTGCTACAGTAGCACCAGAGAGCTTGTGTATATCCATGTTCTTTCAGAGCTTTTACTCAAGCATGAAAAAGGACACAACCTCAAACCAACTGTCATAACTTCAAAGTGACTGTTTCACAGATACCTAACATTTGCATGTGACTTATTTCTAAAATGATTTTCCCAAGAAGCAAACAGAAAAAGTCCTGAAATAGTGTATCTTTCAAAGAGATAATGAAACATTCAATAAGCAATGAAAACAAAACAAACCCCAAACCTGACAGATTATCAATCCCTCTCAATGAATCCAGTAGAAAATATCATTCAATTTACTTGAAATTCTTTTGTACTTGAGTGGGAAACCCTTTATCCCTATCATTATTCCTACCTTCTTCTCTTCTTCCCCTAAACCTGATTTTGAAGTACTTCCTAGATTAAGTTTTATAGTAAACATTTATTAGCAGGCATGAACAGAATTTCTTACAATGATTAAAATATATAACTATTAAAATTCAATTTTCTAATTGAAAAAAAAAAAGAAAAGAAAAGTAAGGTTTCATGCCTCCAGTGATATTATAGAAATATTTCCTCATCTCTCTCTCTCTCTCCCCTATATAAAGGTTAATCTAAAATGACATTTAAAATACTGATTTGGTCAACTTGAAGCAATCACTTGTTCATTTGAATAGACGTAAACAAAGCCATCGGAGAAGGCAATGGCAACCCACTCCAGTACTCTTGCCTGGAAAATCCCATGGACGGAGGAGCCTGGTAGGCTCCAGTCCATGGGGTCACGAAGAGTCAGACACAACTGAGCGACTTCACTTTCACTTTTCATTTTCATGCATTGGAGAAGGCAATGGCAACCCACTCCAGTATTCTTGCCTGTAGACTCCCAGGGACAGAGGAGTCTAGTGGGCTGCAGTCTATGGGGTTGCACAGAGTCGGACATGACTGAAGTGACTTAGCAGTAGCAAACAAAGCTACTTTGAATTATAGGCATGGGAAAAAACAACAGGTTGAAAAAAATTTCCCACCCTCAAATTAAACAGGAACATTTTAGTTTATACATAAATAAATTAAGCCTATAAAGAAACTAAGGCTTTACAACAATTTACCAAAGCCAACTGTTCTGTCTCCATTTCATACAGTATTAATGTTTCTTCTAATTAAATTTTACTTTCCAATCAAACAGTTTTGTTAAACATGTGTTTGATCTCACGTTTTCTCAGTTCTCAAGGCCACAAACATTTCTTTAATTCCTTCTCGGTAGTTTTCTCTTTTTGCTAACTTCCCATACAGATGTATCCCACAATGCTTAAAGTAGTGCTTAGATGTCTAGCTTCTCAATTTTAGTGGGAGAAGATCTCTAGCTTTTATTTTTGACACAGTCATCAGTTTCAAGTGTGAATTCTTAACTACATTTCCTGTAACATTTTTCTGTATCTAAATTGTAGAGAAATAGCTTCTTCCCTAAATAATTCAGAGAATTGTGAGGTTCAAATTTTAAAATAGATGGAAACTTTGAAAAAAGTAAAACAGTAAGCAAATGAAACAGTCTAAATTCAATTTGATATATATACCAAATGATGAATACAGTCTTGACAATTTAATAAGATATTCTTCAGTTAAGATTTTACACAACCCTGGGGTTCTCCACTGTTATTAAAGGTAAAGTTTGGGAAAACATTAAAATCAGGAAGTGAAATTGCATGAGTTTATATTCTGGCTTTGCTAAGAGTGAGTATATGGCCTCTATATGTTATTTAATTACACTAACAGCAGTCTAATAATTATTTTTATTAGTTTACAATTTCACATTTTCATGTGCCTAATATTCTTCTAAACATTGTGTAAATAAACTTTTCAATCATCTCTATAACTATAATAAATAAATATTAGTAGTAAACTTAGCTTACAAATGGGGAAATTGAGTTTTAGAAAATTAAAAATTAGTGCAAGACGGTCTTAATAAGTGGTAGAGTCAAGATCTAAAACAGCATATATCTTACCTAGCAATACACTTGATAAAATGTTACACAGTTACCATAGTTCCTGATACTTTATGCATGCTCAGTTAATATATGACGCTGTTAATACTTGGAACAGAGTTTCACTGACTCCAATATTTCAGATTTCAATCTATGCCAAAGTAAACTTATACATCCTAAATCTGCATGAATTTAAATTTCTCAAGGAAAGAAAGACCATCTTACATTCTGCCTAGAATATTAAGAAATGGCTGTATATGCTTAATTTTAAATTCTAGATACTTCTCCAGGATCTGCATCTGTCAAATCTTCTCCAGGATTTGACATCTGCTGATTTTTCTTAGATTATCATATTGCTAGCAGATGAGCACTTTGTTGATGAGCATATCTACCCCCATATCTGTTGTGAGAATTAATTAGATAACAGGTGTGAGTCAGCCAATATGTATTAGAGGCTCAATAGATATTTCAAATGATTTTATCTTTGTTCTATCTCCATAATCATTTTTTTTTCTATGAATGGCTAATGTATAACGTTGAGAGAAATGTGAATTCAAGCCATGGAATGAAATACCCTGAACAGTAGGTGAATGACCAGAATGAGGAAAGAATGGCAGGACTGAAAGGAAGTGATATGAATGGATTCACAACAATTAAAGTGGAAGAACATGTGTGGGAAATTATATCTCCTCCTTTCCATGATCCTACCCAAATGTGAGGAGCCTAAATGATTACAAGATACCATTTATTTAACCAATAATCAATAACTATTTGTTGAAATAACTTCAGTTGTTTTAAAATAGTATATAAAGTATTCACATCACTGACGTTATCAGCATTATATTTATTACAGGAAACACAGGTGGAGAGCAAGGTACATAGAGATAAAGTAAACAGACTCAAATTTTGAGATATCTCCTTTTGACTTTTTGTGGCCTGCCTAGAGTCTTTGGTTAACTTAATTCTTGAGCAATCTTTTCTTTCTTTTTTTTTTGTCAGGATGGGGGATCATGGATCACGGCAATGGGTACTGGAAGGATCTTCTTTTTCTTTTGGATTTGTTTTTTTCTCACTTTATTGGTAATCTGTGAGTCATTTGTTTTCTTAACGAAGTACTTTGCCCATTTTCTACCAAAAGTCTTAAGACTATTTTCCTCTTGTTCAGCAAAGCATGATTTCCCTATCACTGTCTGATTTCCCTTTGGAATGTCAGAGTACACTCAATGGGCAACTCCTTGAATTTATTGCTACTCTAATCACAAAGCAAATTATAAAAATCAGAGATGATACCCATACTTAACTTTAACTAGCACTCAATCTGTTATCTATGCAGTAAAAGTAAAATATATTCAGCTATCACACAGTCAGGCAGGAACATGGAAAGGAGGAGAAATCATTTACCACACATGTCCTTCCACTCTAATTGTCATGAATCCATTCATATCACTTCTTTCAGTTTGCCATTCTTTCCTCACTGAAGTTCTGGTCATTCACCTACTGTTCAAAGTATTTAATTTCCTGTCTTGAGTTCACATATCTCTCAATATTATTCATTAGCCATTCACAGAAAAATAAAAGTGTCATTGTAGAGACACTGTCACTCCACCAGTGTTCACACAATGAGAGGACATACCCTCAGAGGAACAGTTTGAAGAAAGTGCATGAATGTGAATATCCACAAGAGTCTAATCTCCATCTATATTGTCATCTCTAAGGTTATTCCCCAGGATGTTCAAGCTCACATAACTAATAAACAAAAATAAAGTGTACTCTCTAAAACTATATATATCTTATTCCAGAACACTGTTTTTGGCAATTGCTTGGATTTATGTTCCCGAATCGTGAGCTCACCAGGTGGATTTCCTCTAGATCCAAATCATCAGATCCACTGAAGTGAGTATCAAATGTTAATTATAAATAGTATGCAAGCCAGCATTAGTTTTTGTGTGTGATTTAGGAAGCTCGGTTATTAGACATTCATTCCTCCTGGGCCTCAGTGACTGAATTCCCTTGCACTTCCCTCAGAGTTTTGTGATATAAACAACACTGTGGGGCTTTTCAGAGAAGGCAATGGCACCCCACTCCAGTACTTTTGCCTGGAAAATCCCATGGATGGAGGAGCCTGGTAGGCTCCAGTCCATGGGGTCGCTAAGAGTTGGGCACGACTGAGCAACTTCACTTTCACTTTTCACTTTCATGCATTGGAGAGGGAAATGGTAACCCACTCCAGTGTTCTTGCCTGGAGAATCCCAGGGATGGAAGAGCCTGGTGGGCTGCCATCTATGGGGTCACACAGAGTTGGACACGACTGAAGCGACTTAGCAGCAGCAGCACAGCATTGGGGCTTTTGCCTTGAGGGGCTTATCCTTTCCACGATTTCTGTAATCTGAGCAAGAAACAAAGGACAGCTCTGGTACTAGGGTTCACTCCAAGAGTCAGAAAGATCCCCTGGAGGAGGAAATGGCAGCCCATTCGAGTATTCTTGCCTGGGAAATCCCATGGACAGAGGAGCCTGGTGGGTTGAAATTCATATGATCACAAAGAGTCGGACATGACTAAGCACTGAGCTGAGCTAAAACTTATGGCAATTAATAGTCTTAATCTCTCCTCAAAAATATTGTCTTCCCTGAGAGAGTTAGAACGGGTTTTACTTTATTTCCAAATATTGATTTCCTAGAAAATTATACATTAATAAACCTTGGCATTATTTTTATGAATTTAGAAAACTTCCAAAAAATAATACAAAAATTTTTCAGTTGAACATGTTTTAATTTTTCCCCAAACATATCATTTCCAAATGCCTTTCTTTCCTTATTTTCTCTTTTCCCATGTGTTTCTGAAGATTCAGTTACCTTCCAATGTGCTATATGAGCAAAATAAATAATAGCAAATGCATAGTGAGGATTTACTGTGTGTCATATACTAAGGGTTCTCTTTCATCTTAACACGGTCCTAGTAAGAAAGGCACTAAGTCTCCTAAATTTACCTATGAGTAAAATCAATAACAGATAAGTTAATTTATAATTTGCCTAATGTTTCTAGGTGTTGGTTGGCAAACTGGCCCCCATATATGGAGGCAGGGAGAGACTGAAAAAAGAGGCAAGACCACTCCAGATTGGAAGGTGTCACTTTTAATAAACAAGGGGACTTACATGGGTGGCTTGTCATGGATGGTATAAGTCAAGCAGATCTTTGCCTCTTTATGTCAGAAAATTTAAGATCATATAGAGGCCGTTCCTGGGTTCATTCACATACTCAGTCCAGATGGTCTCAACAACATCTTATTATCTCAAATCTGCATCCTTGAAAATGTCTCCAGCTATGGGGATGATGTTGTTTAGTTGCTCAGTTGTGTCTGACTCTGCAGCCCCATGGACTGCAGCAAGCCAGGTTTCCCTGTCCTTCACCATCTCCCAGAGCTTGCTCAAAATTACTTCCATTGAGTGGGTGATTCCATCCATCCAACCATCTTTTCTTCTGTCATTCCCTTCTTCTGTCTTCCATCTTTCTCAGCATCAGTCTTTTCCAATGAGTCAACTGTTCACATTAGGTGGCCAGATTATTGGAGCCTCTGCTTTAGCATCAGTCCTTCCAATGAATATTCAGGGCTAATTTCCTTTAGGATGGACTAAACAAAGTGATTACATGGATTGCAGTCTTGTCTAACTCAACGAAACTATGAGCCATGCCATGTACGACCACTTAGGATGGACGAGTCATGGAGGAGAGTTCTGACAAAATGTGGTCCACTGGAGAAGAGAATGGCAAACCATTTCAGCATTCTTGCCTTGAGAACCCCATGAACAGTATGAAAAGGCAAAAATTGGGACATTAAATGGAACTTAAATTCAAGAATGGGTGGACAAATGAGGAACTTCTGATGTCCAGGCCCATCTCACTGCTCTAGCAGTGGTCATGTCCTCTCAATGACCGACACCAGGCAGAAAGGATAGTACCTATAAAAGTCAGAAGGGCAGCTAGTTCTAGGGGAAGGAAGCAGTGAGGACAGGAAGGAACAGATGATGGACTTTGGAGATGTTATTGTGCTCTATTTCTTGTTTCAGGTACAGAGTACAGGTTTATTTCCTTCATACTTCGGTCTCTCTCTCTTTTTTTTTTCATTTCTTTGCAGATTATATGTCATAATTAATATATGAAAAAATCTGTAAGATGCCTTAAAACCACGCATAAGTCAGTGAAACTACCCAAGGCAGAGTGTAAGGTTAGATATACCTTTAAAGAATTAACTTGAAAGCAAACTTAGTTATTTCCTATCTAGTTTTCATGTACAAATATCATAAGCAAATTATTTTTTTTAATTCACAGTCAGTCTTAGAATTGCATACTCTATATAACATAGCAACTGTTTCTTTAAGCTAATATATTTTTAATCATATTAAGTCCCTACCAAATCTCAGTGTGACCAGTCATTTTTCTCATAATTTTTCAGCTCTTCATTTTTGATATTTATTAAGTAAACAATTTGGGCTCTGTGATTTGAAAGTTAATTGAGTTCTCTGATTCCCAAGTCCACTTTTACTTCCACATAGAGGTTTTAACACATTGAGTAGGGGAAATTAATTATACTTCTCTTCTGAAAACATCTTTTGGTACCAAACCCTTCTTATGACCTTTTTCATCTCTGTGTTTCTCAGAGTGTAGATTAAGGGATTGAACACAGGAGCAGTTATGGTATAAAAAAGAGAAAATAGTTTGTCCTCAGGGAAAGTGGTAGGGTGTCTTAAATAGGCAAAGATTGACTGTCCAAAAAATAAGACAACCACAGTGATGTGAGACCCACAGGTAGAGAGGGCTTTGTGTCTTCCTTCAGCTGAGTGACTTCTTAAGGTGAATAATATAATGACATAGGATCCAAACAAGAGAACAGAGGTTACTAAGGCAACAATTCCTGAATTGGCCACCACAAGGACACCAGTGACATAGGTATCAGTACAGGCAACTTTCAACAAAGGAAAAATGTCACAATCAGTTCAGTTCAGTTGCTCAGTCATGTCCGACTCTTTGCGACCCCATGAATCGCAGCACGCCAGGCCTCCTTGTCTATCACCAACTCCCGGAGTTCACTCAGACTCATATCCATCGAGTCAGTGATGCCATCCAGCCTTCTCATCCTCTGTTGTCCCCTTCTCCTCCTGCCCTCAATCCCTCCCATCATCAGAGTCTT
>NW_011494901.1:7005701-7006716 GCF_000754665.1 Bison bison bison
CCTGGTGGGCTGCCATCTATGGGGTCACACAGAGTTGGACACGACTGAAGCGACTTAGCAGCAGCAGCACAGCATTGGGGCTTTTGCCTTGAGGGGCTTATCCTTTCCACGATTTCTGTAATCTGAGCAAGAAACAAAGGACAGCTCTGGTACTAGGGTTCACTCCAAGAGTCAGAAAGATCCCCTGGAGGAGGAAATGGCAGCCCATTCGAGTATTCTTGCCTGGGAAATCCCATGGACAGAGGAGCCTGGTGGGTTGAAATTCATATGATCACAAAGAGTCGGACATGACTAAGCACTGAGCTGAGCTAAAACTTATGGCAATTAATAGTCTTAATCTCTCCTCAAAAATATTGTCTTCCCTGAGAGAGTTAGAACGGGTTTTACTTTATTTCCAAATATTGATTTCCTAGAAAATTATACATTAATAAACCTTGGCATTATTTTTATGAATTTAGAAAACTTCCAAAAAATAATACAAAAATTTTTCAGTTGAACATGTTTTAATTTTTCCCCAAACATATCATTTCCAAATGCCTTTCTTTCCTTATTTTCTCTTTTCCCATGTGTTTCTGAAGATTCAGTTACCTTCCAATGTGCTATATGAGCAAAATAAATAATAGCAAATGCATAGTGAGGATTTACTGTGTGTCATATACTAAGGGTTCTCTTTCATCTTAACACGGTCCTAGTAAGAAAGGCACTAAGTCTCCTAAATTTACCTATGAGTAAAATCAATAACAGATAAGTTAATTTATAATTTGCCTAATGTTTCTAGGTGTTGGTTGGCAAACTGGCCCCCATATATGGAGGCAGGGAGAGACTGAAAAAAGAGGCAAGACCACTCCAGATTGGAAGGTGTCACTTTTAATAAACAAGGGGACTTACATGGGTGGCTTGTCATGGATGGTATAAGTCAAGCAGATCTTTGCCTCTTTATGTCAGAAAATTTAAGATCATATAGAGGCCGTTCCTGGGTTCATTCACATACTCAGTCCAGATGGTCTCAACAACA
>NW_011494901.1:7006816-7008642 GCF_000754665.1 Bison bison bison
TCTTTGCGACCCCATGAATCGCAGCACGCCAGGCCTCTTGTCTATCACCAACTCCCGGAGTTCACTCAGACTCATATCCATCGAGTCAGTGATGCCATCCAGCCTTCTCATCCTCTGTTGTCCCCTTCTCCTCCTGCCCTCAATCCCTCCCATCATCAGAGTCTTTTCAAATGAGTCAACTCTTTGCTTGAGGTGGCCAAAGTACTGGAGTTTCAGCTTTGGCATCATTCCTTCCAAAGAAATTCCAGGGCTGATCTCCTTCAGAATGGACTGGTTGGACCTTCTTGCAGTCCAATAGTAGTAGTCAATTTCACTGGGGCCACAGAAGGGCAAACTGATTATCATAGAGAACTGAGAAAAGGTATGGACAGCCCCACCAACCCAAGCTGCCAGGATGAGGAGATTTCACCTTGTCCTGTTCATGATAATCATGTAGTGGAGAGGCTTGCAGATGGCAACCCAGTGGCCAAAGGCCATGACTGTAAGGATGCAGATTTCAATTATTCCTAAGAAGTGCAAGGAAAAGACCTGTAACATGCATTACCATAAGAGATGGTTTTCCTTCCCAGGAGCAGGTCACTGATCAGTTTGGCTGTCACACAAGAGGTATACCAGATGTCCATAGAGGATAAGTGGCTGAGGAAAGGGCTACATCGGATGGAGACAAGGATCAGAAGGTTTCCCACCAAGATGACAACATAACAAAATAAGAAGAACACAAAGCAAAATATTTGTATATTTTGGTTATAGGAAAGTCCCCCCAAAATAAATTCTGAGATGTTCCTCTGACTTTCCACATATTGTATGCTATCTGCAAATAATTGAGTATCTGAAAAAAAATAAAATGAAAGAAAATATTTACAATATGATCACAATTATATAAAAGCTGCTAACAAGCCATTAAAGCTAATTTTAACAAATTACCAAAGCTTGTTATTAAATTAATGATATTATATTTTCTTAGGAATCATAGCTCATTTCTTCAGTATTGTTTTCAAATATTCTGTTACATAGGTAATAATAAAAATAAATGTTATTTCCATGTCCTGGCTATTATAAACAGTGCTGCAATGAACATTGGGGTACACGTGTCTCTTTCCCTTCTGGTTTCCTCAGTGTGTATGCCCAGAAGTGGAAGCAACCTAGATGCCCATCAGCAGATGAATGGATAAGAAAGCTGTGGTACATATACACAATGGAGTATTACTCAGCCATTAAAAAGAATACATTTGAATCAGTTCTAATGAGATGGATGAAACTGGAACCTATTAAACAGAGTGAAGTAAGCCAGAAAGAAAAACACCAATACAGTATACTAACGCATATATATGGAATTTAGAAAGATGGTAACAAAAACCCTGTGTACGAGACAGCAAAAGAGACACTGATGTATAGATCAGTCTTATGGACTCTGTGGGAGAGGGAGAGGGTGGGGGGATTTGGGAGAATGGCATTGAAACATGTATAATATCATGTATGAAACGAGTTGCCAGTCCAGGTTCAATGCACGATACTGGGTGCTTGGGGCTGGTGCACTGGGACGACCCAGAGGGAGGGTATGGGAAGGGAGGAGGGAGGAGGGTTCAGGATGGGGAACACAGGTATACCTGTGGCGGATTCATTTCGATATTTGGCAAAACTAATACAATATTGTAAAGTTTAAAAATAAAATAAAAAAAAAACAAATGTTATTAAATTTTTAAAATATAATTGTTGGAGAAGGCATTGGCAACCCACTCCAGTACTCTTGCCTGGAAAATCCCATGGACAGAGGAGCTTGGTAGGCTGCAGTCCATGGGGTCGCGAAGAGTCAGACACGACTGAGC
>NW_011494901.1:7008742-7013648 GCF_000754665.1 Bison bison bison
AGTACTCTTGCCTGGAAAATCCCATGGACAGAGGAGCTTGGTAGGCTGCAGTCCATGGGGTCGCGAAGAGACAGACACGACTGAGCGACTTCACTTTCACTTTTCATTTTCATGCATTGGAGAAGGAAATGGCAACCTGCTTCAGTGTACTTGCCTGGAGAATCCCAGGGACGGTGGAGCCTGGTGGGCTGCCAAGTATGGGGTCGCACAGAGTCGGACATGACTGAAACGACTTAGCAGCAGTAGTAGCAGCAGCAGGCTTCCCAGGTGGCTCTAGAGGTAAAGAACCTGTCTGCCTATGCAGAAGACACAAGAGACATGGGTTCAATCCTTGGGTCGATAATATCCCCTGTAGTAGGAAATGGCAACGCAATGCAGACTTCTTGCCTGGAAAATTCCATGGACAAAAAGAACAGGATGGGCTGTGAATCCATGGATCCACAGTGAGTCGACTGAGCACATGGTTTACGGTACAGAACAGGCATTACAGACATTTCTTGACTCATGGTGGTTCATGTTGCAAGTTTACTGACTTTATCATAGTATGAGAATAGTAAGCATAAAGAAGAAACTGTACTTGAATTTTAATCTTTTTCCTGAGCTAGCTATAGGTGATATGATACTCTGTTATAATGCTGGGTCTGAGCAGTGAGTCACAGTAGCCTCCAGTCAGCCTGGTAATCACATAGGTAAAGAACTGATGCACTTAAAACTATTCTGTACCAGACAGCCATTCTGTTTTTCACCTTTAGTGGAGTAATCAATAACTTACATGAGATAGACTTTGTGTTAGAAATAGACTTTGTGTTAGATTGTTAAAAATAGGCTTTGTGTTAGATTGCTGCTGTTGTTCAATCACTAAGTCATGTCCAACTTGTTAGGACCCCATGAACTGCAGCACTCCAGGCTCCCCTGTCCTTCACTATCTCCCTGAGTTTCCTCAAACTCATTTCCATTGAGTCAGTGATGCCATTTGATCATCTCATCCTCTGTTTTCCCCTTCTTCTCTTGCTCTCAATCTTTCCCAGCATCAGAGACTTTTCCAGTGGGTCAGCTCTTTGCATTAGGTAGTCAAAGTATTAGAGATGATTTTGCTCAATTGCAGGCTACTGTAAGTATTCGAGTATGTTTAAGGTAAGCTGGACTACACTATGATGTCCAGTAGGTTAGATGTATTCAATTCTCTTTCAACTTGTATTTTCAGGTTATGATGAATTTATTGGGATGTAATCTCATTTAACCTCATGAAGATCTGAACTATTTCCTAGAGATAATTATACCATTATTACTTTTAACACTTAAACAACAGTGCTATTAATGCAATTTAATAAAGGACTTTTTTTACTTATAATTTTCAAATGTGTCCTTCAGAAAGGTATTTTTTTTTAATTACATGATGCTCCATTCCCCTACCATGATATAGAACACTTTGCTGGATTTGTCTGTAGTCATATGATCATGGAATACAGTGCATATAATAAAAGTCACCTAAATTTTGAGCTGTGTGATTAGGATTATAAGTATTGTCCCTTGAAATACAAGAGTGAGGGTAAAGTAAGTACTGCATATTGAACTTGGGAAACCAATCTTGCCTTTATCTTGTGCAAATGGATGAAATAATACCATGTACAGGTTACTACCATGCCATACACATAGCAATCAATCACTATTAGCTATGGCTAAGTTATTGGCTTTAGGCAACATGGCTTTTCAGTTCTATTACAGTATCCAGAGTCCCCTGTATTCATTCCTTTCCTATTATGGATGCCCTGTAATACTTAATGTGAATGCTTAATTACTTTGTTACAAACAACACTTTGATCTCCATCTCCTTACTGAACCCCATCCAAGTCCACTTGGTCCAAGTCACACACACACAAAAATCTTTATGAGAGTTATAATGCAAAATTCACTCTTTCTCAAAGTTGCCTCATGCCTATATTCATGTGCTCATATTCTTACACTTATATTCTAATATTTACACTCAAATCTTCATACACTCATAGTTGAAAAATCTTGAAGATATCAGAATATTTTCCATCTTAAAAAATCTTATTAGCATTTAGATATCTGTAGAATCTAGGCAATTGCTAATTATTAGATAAAAAACAATAAATTCTAGGCTGTGTTAAAAAAAAAAGTGTGACTTGTTAAGGCACTGTGATCAACAAGAACATGAAAAACATGGAAAATAGGAACAATGTGACAGAGTTTATTCTACTGGGATTCACGCAAAATCCAAAGACACAAAAAATCCTAATTGTTGTGTTTTTGGTTGTCTACATCATCTCTATGGCAGGAAATGTATTCACTGTGGTCGCCATCACCACCATCTCATTATTGGGGTCCCCGATGTACTTCTTTCTGGCTCATCTCTCTTTTATTGATGCCTGCTATTCCTGTGTTGATACCCCTAAACTGATCATAGATTCACTCTATGAAAAGAAAACCAGTACTTTCAAAGGATGTATGAATCAAATCTTTTGGGAACATTTCCTCTCAGGTATTGATATCATCCTGCTTATTTCAATGGCCTATGACCGCTATGTGGCCATCTGCAAGCACCTGCACTATATGACCATCATGAATCAGCAGTTATGCTGGTTGCTAGTGGGAGTGGCAACCCACTAGCAACTATTGGAGAAGGAAATGACAACCCACTCCAGTGTTCTTGCCTGAAGAATCCCAGGGATGGGGAAGCCTGGTGGGCTGCCGTCTATGGGGTTGCACAGAGTCAGACACAACTGACGTGACTTAGCAGTAGCAGTGGGAGTGGCATGAATGGGAGGCTTTCTTCATGGAATCATCCAGATCCTCTTCATCTTCAGATTACCCTTCTGTGGCCCTAATGTCATAGATCACTTTATGTGTGACCTGCACCCTTTGCTCCATCTTGCCTGCACTGATACCCACACTCTAGGGCTCTTTGTTGCTGCCAACAATGGTATTCTCTGTCTGTTAAACTTCCTTCTCTTGGTTGGCTCCTATGTGGTCATTCTGCACTCCCTAAGGACCAAAAACTCAGAGGCCAGACACAAAGCCCTCTCTGCTTGTATCTCCCACATCACGGGAGTTGTCATATTCTTTGTGCCCTGCATATTTGTATACATGAGGCCTGCAGTTATTTTGCCTATTGATAAATCAGTTGCTGTATTCTACACTATGATAACCTGCATGTTAAATCCCTTAATCTATACCTTGAGGAATGCCCAGTTGAAAACTACCACTGGGAAAAGGTTTATAAGTAAAGCTATTTCAGGTGAAATATAAATGTGGCCAGAACCCAAAGTCATGCAAACAGAGGTAACTGTCAAAAGGACATTGCTGTTAATCTCTGCAAAGAATACCTATTGAAATAAAGAACAACAACAAAAAATTTACCAAGCTTAGATTCTGTAAGAAGGGGATTAGAAATTGGTGCAAGAAAATGGGAAAAGCCAAAACCAGGACCATTCTTTAAATATGTAGAAAATTCTATCAAATTGGAACTTGATATCACTGAATTCATCAATTTATATGGATTCAAAATGTTTATTCTAGTAAAAATAAAAGCCATAAAATATATTGTTTCTTATTAATAATCTCAATAACAATCAATAGAGATAGGCACTGCTATTTTTCCCATTAACAGGTGAGAGACTAAACAGAAAGGAGTAAATTCCAAAATGAAAATATCAAAGAACTAATAAACAGAATCTAACTGATCACTCAAATCATACTTTTAACTGTCAGAAAACAATAACAGAAGGATAACCTAATTACCGTTCAAAGAGATTGGGACTGTTTCAAACTATATATATATATGTATATACACACATATGTCTATGTGTGTGTTATATTACATGTCATATATTATTACATAATAATATTAATATAGTATATGCTATTATTATATAGTTATATTACATGCATAGTTATATATATATATATATATTACATATACAATTAGTTATATAACATATTATTATGTTAGTGTGTATGTGTGTGTGTTCCCAGTCATGTACAACTCTGTGAGCCCATGGACTGCAACCCACTAGGCTCCTCTGCCCAGGGAATTTTTCCAGGCAAGAATACTGGAGTGGGTTGCCATTCCCTCTCAGGGGATCTTTCTGACTCAGGTATGGAAACTGCATTTTTGTGTCTCCTGTACTTTCAGGAAGATTCTTTACCATTAGCGCCACTTCTGAAGCCCTAGTATATATACTATTAAACAATAGGTTATTTCATGTAACTAAATACTAATAATTTTATTAATAATTTTGCCTATTTATCTACATCATAGTAGATTATTAGACACTGACTTATCACTGTGATATGTAATTGCAGTAGCCAGTCCTTTTTACAGGAGATCTTCCAAACCCAGGGATCACACCCAAGTCTCCCACATTACAGGTGGATTCTTTATCTGATAGTTCAGTTCAGTTCAGTTCAGTTCAGCCACTCAGTTGTATCTGACTCTTTGTGACACCATGAATTGCAGCATGCCAGGCCTCCCTGTCCATCACCAACTCCTGGAGTTCACCCAAACTCATGTGCATCGAGTTGATGATGCCATTCAGCCATCTCATCCTCTGTCATCCCTTTTTTCTCCTGCCCTCAATCCCTCCGCAGCATCAGGGTCTTTTCCAATGAGTCAGCTCTTCACATCAGGTGGCCAAAGTATTGGAGTTTAAGCCTCAGCATCAGTCCTTCCAATGAACACCCAGGACTGATCTCCTTTAGGATGGATTGGTTGGATCTCCTTGCAGTCCAAGGGACTCTTAAGAGTCTTCTCCACCACCACAGTTCAAAAGCATCAACTCTTTGGCGCTCAGCTTTCTTCACAGTCCAACTCTCGCATCCATACAAGACCACTGGAAAAACCATAGCCTTGACTAGATGGACCTTTGTTGGCAAAGTAATATCT
>NW_011494901.1:7013748-7019350 GCF_000754665.1 Bison bison bison
AAGAGGCTTTTTACTTCCTCTTCACTTTCTGCCATAAAGGTGGTGTCATCTGCATATTTGAGGTTATTGGCATATCTGAGGCTATTGATATTTCTTCCAGCAATCTTGATTCCAGCTCGTGCTTCTTCCAGCCCAGCACCTCTCATGATGTACTCTGCATATAAGTTAAATAAGCAGGGTGACAGTATACAGCCTTGACGTACTCCTTTTCCTATTTGGAACCAGTCTGTTGTTCCATGTCCAGTTCTAACTGTTGCTTCCTGACCAGCATACAGGTTTCTCAAGAGGCAGGTCAGGTGATCTGGTATTCCCATCTCTTTCAGAATTTTCCACAGTTTATTGTGATCCACACAGTCAAAGGCTGTGACATAGCCAATAAAGCAGAAATAGATGTTTTTCTGGAACTCTCTTGCTTGTTCCATGATCCAGCGGATGTTGGCAATTTGATCTCTTGTTCCTCTGCCTTTTCTAAAACCAGCTTGAATGTCTGGAAGTTCACGGTTCAAGTATTGCTGAAGCCTGGCTTGGAGAATTTTGAGCATTACTTTACTAGCGTGTGAGATGAGTGCAATTGTGTGGTAGTTTGAGCATTCTTTGGCATTGCCTTTCTTTGGGATTGGAATGAAAACTGACATTTTCCAGTCCTGCAGCCACTGCTGAGTTTTGCAAATTTGCTGGCATATTGAGTGCAGCACTTTAAGAGCATCATCTTTCAGGATTTGAAATAGCTCAACTGGAATTTCATCACCTCCAACAGCTTTATTCATAGTGATGCTCTCAAAGGCCCACTTGACTTCACATTCCAGGATGTCTCACTCTAGGTGAGTGATCACACCATCGTGATTATCTGGGTCATGAAGATCTTTCTTGAAGAGATCTCTAGTCTTTCCCACTCTGCTGTTTTCCTCTATTTCTTTGCATTGATCACTGAGGAAGGCTTTCTTATCTTTCCTTACTATTCTTTGGAACTCTGCATTCAAATGGGAATATCTTCCCATTTTTTCCTTTTCTCCTTTGCTTTTTGCTTCTCTTCATTTCACAGCTATTTGTAAGGCCTCCTCAGACAGCCATTTTGCTTTTTTGCAGTTCTTTTCCATGGGGATGGTCTTGATCCCTGTCTCCTGTACAATGTCACGAACCTCCGTCCATAGTTCATCAGGCACTCTATCAGATCTCGTCCCTTAAATCTATTTCTCACTTCCACTGTATAATCATAAGGGATTTGATTAAGATCATACCTGAATGGTCTAGTGGTTTCCCATACTTTCTTCAATTTAAGTCTGAATTTGGCAATATGGAGTTCATGATCTGAGCCACATTCAGCTCCTGGTCTTATTTTTGCTGACCGTATAGAGCTTCTTTGTCTTTGGCTGATATAATCAATCTGATTTCAGTGTTGACCATCTGGTGATGTCCATGTGTAGAGTCTTGTGTTGTTGGAAGAGGGTGTTTGATATGACCAATGCATTCTCTTGGCAAACTCGATTAGCCTTTGCCCTTCTTCATTCTTTATTCAAGGCCAAATTTGCCTGTCACTACAGGTGTTTCTTGACTTACTACTTTTGCATTCCAGTTCCCTATAATGAAAAGAACATATTTTTGGGTATTAGTTCTAAACCGTCTTGTAAGTCTTCATAGAACTGTTCAACCTCAGCTTCTTTAGTGTTACTGGTTGGTTGGTTTGCCTTGGAAATGAACAGAGATCATTCTGTCATTTTTGAGATTGTATCCAAGTACTGCATTTGAGACTCGTTTGTTGCCCAAGATGGCTACACCATTTCTTCTAAGGGATTCCTACCCACAGTAGTAGATATAATGGTCATATGAGTTAAATTCACCCATACCAGTCCATTTTAGTTCGCTGATTCCTAGAATGTCAACATTCACTCTTGCCATCTCCTGTTTGACCACTTCCAATTTGCCTTGATTCATGGACCTAACATTCCAGGTTCCTATGCAATATTGCTGTTTACAGCATCGAACCTTGCTTCTATCACCAGTCACATCCACAACTGGGTATTGTTCTTGCTTTGGCTTTATGAGATAAGCCACCAGAAAAGCCCTAGAATGCTGGGGTGGGTAGCCTATTCCTTCTCAAGTGGATCTTCCCAACCCAGAAATTGAACTGGGGTCTCCTGCATTGCAGGCAAATTCTTTACCAGCTGAACTATTAGGGAAACCCTCATAAAACCAACAGGACATTCAATCTCTAGAGGGCAAGTAATAAATATTACATCATGTGTCCAAATTTCCTTTTAGCATTCAGAATCCTTTTGCATTGTCCATGTGACCTTCTCATGTTTATGATCCATCACAAAAAGTAATGATTTAAATCAAAGAATATTTTGAAGTCAAATAGAAAGCTCAATTTATTAAATAAACTGTCATACTCCTTAAAACATTTGCTTACCTGATATAAATGGTTTCTACAAGTAACATGATGTATGGTTTATAATAAATATCAAATGAATAAATATAAGTATTTACAGCAAGCAGAATAACAAACACCAAGAAAATTGAAGGAATAGGTATCTTTACGTGCTTTTTTTAGATATTTTAAAATATATATATGTGTGCCATATACCACAATGTAACAATTGGGGTGACACCACTCGCTACCACGTTTAGAAATCTATTATAAAAATCTGTGCTTTCTATTGCCATTAACTTAGGTTTCTAACCTGCTTAGAGGTCTTATTTCCAAAGGGAGAAACGGTTCACCAGGAGACACAACAATTACGTATTGATCTGAGAGTTAAGACTCCAGCCTAATCACTTTGGGCTCCTCATGCTTCTGAATCAACAAGCAAAAATGTAAGGTAGCATGATCCTGACTGCTAAGGAGAATTGGACTACTCCTAAGGAGAGAAGAAAAGTATGTCTGGAATATAGTAGCTCCCAAAGGGCCCCTCCTGTGTTACTATATTGGATGATTAAGATCAACAAAAAAACTGCAACAACCCAATCCATTTATAATTACTAATGGTGAAGAATTTTCAGCAATGAAGGTCTATACCATCCTGCCAGGCAAAGATAATGAACAAATTAGGTTATTATTGAAGACACAATCATTCCTCTCTGCTAAAACAGCTCCACTTAATTTTATCTCCCTTCTTACTGTTTTCTGCTCTTTAATCTTCTTTATACAGTGCCTCCTAATGATAATAACTCTTGCATTTATATATTCTAAAATTCTTCCATTATTTTAACTGCATTTCCTTTTTCATAAAATCCCATTATCCAGTTCTTTCTCTATTATGATATTTTCAGTGATATTTCAGATCATATTAAATGATCTTATTTTTAAAAAACTGTTAAATTTGCACAAAAGATCTTTTCATAAAAGGTGAAAAGTTTGGTTTTTTTCCCCTTAATTTACTAGAAAATCTTTCTGAGAGTCTCTTCTTCACTTAGTTATAATATTTCTTTTAAGCAGTGTACCACAATGTATTTGCTAATCAGTAAAACTTTATTTTTAGAGAGGTTTTAAGTTCATGGCTAGACTGAGATTAAAGTACAGAGATCCCATATACCTCCTGTCCCCAAAATGGGACACTCTCCCCCTCAGAGGGATACACTTGTTAAAGTCAAAAGAACGTACAATGATGCATTGCTATCACCCCAAATTTATAGTTTACATTAGGGTTCACTCTAAGTACTGTGTATTTTGAGGGTTTTGACATATACATTGATAAGATTCAAAATTATAGAAACAAGCAGAAGAATTTCACTGCCTTAAATATCCCTGGTGCTCCACCTGTTCATCCTTCTCCCTTCCCTAATCCTTTACATTATTTAAAATGAATAATATAATGCCATAAGAAACAAACAAGACAGCAAATGTAACTAAGGCAACCATTCCTGAAAAGGCAATTACAAGCACACCAGTGATGTAGGTGTCAGTACATGCAATTTTTAGCAATGGAAAAATATCACAGAAATAGTGATCACTTTCAATACGACCACAGAAAGGCAAGCCGATTGCCATAAAAAATTGAGGAAAGGAATGGACAGCTCCACCAGTCCAAGTAGCTAAGAGGAGAAGATTGCATCTTGTTCTGTTCATGATAATCATATAGTGGAGGGCCTTGCAGATGGTAACATAGCAATCAAAAGCCATGGCAGTAAGAATAAAGATTTCAGTACCTCCAAAGAAATGCAGGATAAGGACCTGTAGCATGCAATCACCATAGGAAATAGTCTTTCTCTCTACTAGCAGATCTCCAATTAATTTGGGTGTAATGCTGGAGGTATAGCAGATGTCTATGAGGGATAAGTGGCTGAGGAAATAGTACATTGGTTGGTTAAAAAGAGGACTGCATTGAATGGAGAAGAGGATCAGAAGGTTTCCTACAAACAGGACAAGATAACAGAACAAGAAAAACACAAAGCAAAATATTTGTATGTTCTGGTTATATGAAAGTCCTAGAAGAATGAATTCTGATATGTTTTTCTGGTTTTCCATTTGAGTTTAGTGTAGGTTATACACAAGTGACTTATGTTTCTGAAAAAAAAAGAGAAAACATATGCTTGGGTGAATATGAGCACAATAATATAAAATTTACCCAAAATACATTTACATGAATAAACCTTAATATTAATTATTGATTTAGTAAATGTTTTTAATCTCTCTTACTTTGTAAATCTATTGCAAAACAATTTATAATGAAATGATTATATGATTTACTCAATTACTTGTAAAGATTTTAAATATTTAAACATTATTTTGAAAATAAAAAAGTTAATTGTTGTTAGTAAAATATTTTACAAAACAAAGAAGGCTAATTGACTCAAGGCAAGAAGACATTCTTTTGTATATTTTTTAATTCTTGTGGCCATATACATGAAGGCAACTTACCTTCTTTTAAAACTAACCAAATTCCCTGAATTATCTAGGGTGAATCCCAAAGAAACACAAATTTGTTTAAAATCCCAGCTTGAACTGCTGAACATTAATTTAAATAGTGCATCCTAAGGTTTCTGTGATGGCTCAAGTGGTAATGAATCTGCCTCAAAGCAGGAGACACTGGTTTGATCCCTGGGTCAGGAAGATTTCCTAGAAGAGGGAATGGCAGCCACTCCAGTATTCTTGCCTGGAAAATCCCATGGACAGAGGAGCCTGGAGGGCTACAGCCCATAGCGTCTCAAAGAGTTGGACACAAGTCAGCATGTACACATACTCTGGGATCAAACATAGTTAATGAGTCATGGTAAATCAATGTGATTGTTGTTACATAAAAAGGTAAAGAACTTTTGAGAAATATACATTAAGATTTTATTTATTTTATTTATACATTATGATTTAAGTTGCAAAATATTCTACAAGTTAATGTATTTCTCATATTTATATTTCATGTGTTAAGACAAATAAAAAATACATACTGATATTGAAGTTTGTTTTGGATATTGGTAAAGCACAATAAACATTGTGAAGTTGCTCAAGTGTTTGCTGCTGGAAACTTCATGCAAAAAAAAAAAACAAAACTACTGTTAATATAAGAGATGATATAACAACTTTTGGTCCAGGTATCCCTCAGTGGCATGTGTTGCAGTAAGAATTAATGAAATGTATATAGATTTTCATCTTTCATAACTAAGGGAT
>NW_011494901.1:7019450-7024339 GCF_000754665.1 Bison bison bison
GTCCATGGGATTTTCCAGGCAAGAATACTGGAGTGGGCTGCCATTTCCTTCTCCAGGGGATCTTCTCAATCCAGGGATTGAACCCAGGTCTCCTGCATTGCAGACAGATGTTTTACCATCTGAGCCACCAGGGAAGCCCCAAGGGATAATCTTAAGATGCTTTTAATCAGTGTAAATTAGTGCAAGATAGAACAAGTTCACTTCTAGATGCTATTTTAACCACTGATGAGGAATTATTTGTCCACAGTGGGTTTGCAAAAGTTAGCACACTTCTAGTGTTTGACAGTCATATTCAGGCCCCCAGAGGTCTATTTAAAAGAAAAACAAACAAACAAACAGAGAATGAATGTTTTTATAACAAGTGCATGATTTTCATATTTAAAAACTGTCAAGTCTAGGGCTTCACAAAATTATTATTGTTATATATAGTCTCGATGATGATTTTAGATGGCAAATAGTTAACAGATAGAAATTTTAAATGGCCTGTATGACACCAATTCTATTTTAAACTATTATTCAAAACTGCAATTTAAAAGAGGTCAAATTTTCTCATTATTCTACTTTGTTTTCACTCTCACTGTAAAGCTTTCAGTCTGTTTTGCTGTAACTACCAGAACAAAATATCAGTTACACAGTGTTCAGCAATTAGCATTAGCTCAAAAGTATTTAAAAAAAATTTTTGTGGGGGTTGCAGCACATTGATCTGTCTTCTACATAATTGCAATTGATACATAGATTTTTTCGTTTGTGAGGTGGAATAATATCGATATGTCAAATAAAATCATTTATATAAAATTTATTTAAAGGAATGTAGACAAAAATAAATAAATAAATAAATAAATTGGAGAGAAATAACTTCATTAACCTGAATCTCTGACTTTAGAAGAGACCTAGATAGTCAAAATAATTCCTCAGAATTGGAAAGTAATACACTAAAATGAGAACAGACAAAAACCCTGATTCTTTTTTAATCTGAGGTTAAACAGGAGTGTTGAGATGAATGGGGAAGAAGTTATCAAAGAGCAGCCATGAAAATAATGAAATCTTAATTCAGAATCCTTATCTGAGCAGAAAGCAACATGCAACTATCGGGTTAATGAACGTCCAGTGCGTCTTTCTGACTATTTGCCTTGTAAAAAGATACTATGTATTTAAAAGAAACACATTTAATCGATAATGGATTTAAACAGCACCCTATATTCTGAGCTATTATAATGTAATGAATGGTGTTAACAGTGGTAAAAGGAAAGGTGAAAAGTCAGGTGAGGAGAAAATATTGTCATAAAACAACATTTTTAACATGAGATAGTAAGGAAATCTATACAAAAACTGAAGACACAATGGATGAAATAAAGAATACCAGGCAATCACTAAACAGATGGTTCATGTAATACAACAAAGTTATGGGAAAGTTGCGGAGTGCTAAATTAACTAACCAGTGTGATTCTCAGGCTAATGGTTTAACGTGTTTGAAAGTCTCATCGCATTTATCTTAGAATTAAGATATTACATAATTCAGAAATTTGATGAAGAATATAAAATACCCAGTGATATATATGGTTCATAACATACTTCTCTTTAACACTCATTTTTGTTTGAGTAAGTAGTTTAGCAGTCAAAGAAACTGTCATGCCTACATAAAAGTGTAACAAAAAGAAAAAATCCCACATAATTTTAACAAGTGCAATCACATAAGTATCAACTTAAATAATATGGTGATGAAAAATTTCAATTAGCTTGATGATAGATTGGTTGTTGTAAGGCAATTTTTAACACATATTAATTGTCTGATTTTCCTTGCATCATGAAAAAATTCTCCAAAATTACCTTATTTCTTCATTTTGAAAATATCTTTGCTCTTCATTATGCTGACAACATAAAAACAGGCACTCTCAGTTTAACTTACTTTCTCCAAAATATATTTAATTTTTTTCTTGTTTTATTAAAACATGCGTGTTACAAACTTATTTTTATTGATCTAGATGAAACTAGTCTATGTTAAAATGGCAGATGCCTTGAAATGGAGAATTACTCATATTTATGGATATTCAAGCTGAAATTGGATCTTATCTTAAAAGTAATATGGGAAAATGCACACAAGTAGGTGATAAGGCACAATGAAACACATTGCCAACTCGAGAATGCTTTAATTCTGTTATTAAACAGAATTTTCCATTTAAATAATACATAATTAAACTTAAAATATGCTGTGACATTAGTATAGTAATTAAATGATCATGTTACAAGAGAATAGCTTTTAGAAAGAAACTATATCAAACAAACATAAACAGCATATAAACAAGCTAGCACATGGCTGGTGGGACACTACTCAAACTGGACCTGAGTGGCTATCAGGTTAGTTTTAGGATGCATCAAGAAGAATTCCTCCCCTAGATACTTACTCTGTCAATTTTTCCCTTGCATAAAAAAATCTGAAGTTAAATACAGAGAATAAAAACCAGTAATTCAAACATATCTTTCAAATATTTTGGAAAATCAATGCATCTTAAATTTTCCACAGATTTACAAGGGAAGCAGGATTAAAATATTCACTAAAATTATCAGTAATGAATGAAGTGTATATTTATCCCTCAGGAAATCAAATTTAGGTCCTGAGTATCATCTATTTTATACCTATGCCTGAAGAAAATTTGGGAAGGACAGAATATAATCTACAGTAACTAAGCAAAAATTAATGTCTTTGAAAGCTCTAAGTAATTATATTCCCAAAGGTACTTGTAAACATATCCAAAGCAAAGATTGTCAAGCCACTCACTGTCCAAGGTAATGTCCCTGTTCCTCTAGTTGTTTGCTAAGTCGCTTCAGTCGTGTCCGACTCTGTGTGACCCCATAAATGGCAGCCCACCATGCTCCTCCGCCCATGGGATTCTCCAGGCAAGAACTCTGGAGTGGGTTGCCATTTCCTTCTCCAATGCATGAAAGTGAAAAGTGAGAGTGAAGTCGCTCAGTCGTGTCTGACTCTTAGCGATCCCATGGACTACAGCCCACCAGGCTCCTCCGCCCATGGGATTCTCCAGGCAAGAGTACTGGAATGGGGTGCCATTGCCTTCTCTGCTCTAGTTGTTTACTTTCCAAATTTATCTTCTAACCTCAGATATTATTCACCTGAGAGCTCACAAAGGCTATAGAGAAGGCATTTCAGAAAACTCTGCTCTGTGTTCATCTAATTTTCTGAAGGCTGGGAGGGAAAATAAAGTAGCTTTCAGGAAAACCTGAGATGAAATAGGACAAGTAGAACCAGTCATGTGCATTCCAAGAATCAAACATAGGGACAATCAAGGTGCTACTGTGTAGCTGCTGGCTCAGATGGTAAAGAATCCACCTGCAATATGGGAGACCTGAGTTCAATCCCTGGGTTGGGAAGATCCCCTGGAGGAGGGTGTGCAATCCACTCCAGTATTCTTGCCTGGGGATTCCCCATGGAGAGAGGGCCCTGGTGGGCTACAGTCCATGGGGTTACAAAGAGTTGGACATGACTGAGAGACTGAGCACACACACTGTATAGCAAAGGGAACTATACTCACTATCCTGTGATAAAATACAATGGAAAATATGAATAGAATGCATGTATGTGTATATATATATTCAGCTCAGTTGCTCAGTCGTGTCTGATTCTTTGCAACCCCATGGATCACAGCACACCAGGCCTCCCTATCCATTACCAACTCTCGGAGTTCACTCAAACTCACATCATGGGTCGGTGATGCCATCCAGACATCTCATCATCTGTCATCCCCTTTTCCTCCTGCATATCCTTAACTGTCTCCTGGAGTTTGCTCAATCTCATGTCCATTAGCCATAGTTTATTTAAAATGTGTTAATTTCCACTGCAGAGAAAAGTGATTCAGTTTACATATATGTAGAGAGTTCCAGAAAAACATCTATTTCTGCTTTATTGACTATGTCAAAGCCTTTGGCTGTGTGGATCACAATAAACTGTGGAAAATTCTGAAAGAGATGGGAATACCAGACCACCTGACCTGCCTTTTGAGAAATTTGTATGCAGGTCAGGAAGCAACAGTTAGAACTGGACATGGAACAACAGACTGGTTCCTAATAGGAAAAGGAGTACGTAAAGGCTCTATATTATCACCTTGCTTATTTAACTTCTATGCAGAGTACATTATGAGAAACGCTGGACTGGAAGAAACACAAGCTGGAATCAGGATTGCTGGGAGAAATATCAATAACCTCAGCTATGCAGATGACACCACCCTTATGGCAGAAAGTGAAGAGGAAGAAAAAGCCTCTTGATGAAGGTGAAAGAGGAGAGTGAAAAAGTTGGCTTAAAGCTCAACATTCAGAAAACGAAGATCATGGCATCTAGTCCCACACTTCATGGGAAATAGATGGGGAAACAGTGGAAACACTGTCAGACTATTTTGGGGGGCTCCAAAGTCACTGGAGATGGTGACTGCAGCCATGAAATTAAAAGACGCTTACTCCTTGGAAGGAAAGTTATGACCAACATAGATAGCACATTGAAAAGCTGAAATATTACTTTGCCAAAAAAGGTCCGTCTAGTCAAGGCTATGGTTTTTCCAGTGGTCTTGTATGGATGCGAGAGTTGGACTGTGAAGAAAATTGAGCTCCGAAGAATTGATGCTTTTGAACTGTGGTGTTGGAGAAGACTCTTGAGAGTCCCTTGGACTGCAAGGAGATCCAACCAGTCCATTCTGAAGGAGATAAGCCCTGGGATTTCTTTGGAAGGAATGAGGCTAAAGCTGAAACTCCAGTACTTTGGCCACCTCATGCAAAGAGTTGACTCATTGGAAAAGACTCTGATGCTGAGAGGGATTGGGGGCAGGAGGAGAAGGGGACGACAGAGGATGAGATGGCTGGATGGCATCACTAACTCGATGGATGTG
>NW_011494901.1:7024963-7026293 GCF_000754665.1 Bison bison bison
GAGTGACTTCACTTTCTCTTTTCACTTTCATGCATTGGAGAAGGAAATGACAACCCACTCCAGTGTTCTTGCCTGGAGAATCCCAGGGATGGGGAAGCCTGGTGGGCTGCCGTCTATGGGGTCACACAGAGTCGAACACGACTGAAGTGACTTAGCATAGCATAGCATAGCATATACAGTTTACATATATGTGTATATATATATATGTATATATATACACATATATATATGTAAACTGAATCACTTTGCTCTGCAGTGGAAATTAACACATTTTAAATAAACTATGGCTAATGGACATGAGATTGAGCAAACTCCAGGAGACAGTTAAGGATAGGGAAGCCTGGCATGCTACAGTCCATAGGGTCACAAAGAGTCAGACATGACTTAGAAACTGAGCAACGAAAGTAATTTTAAAAGTAATGAAATTAGAAAATATTGCTTGGAAGGTAAATATTTGCAGAAGCATGGAGGAACCTACAGATTATCATATTAAGTGAAGGAAGTCAAACCGAGTAAGACAAATAATTATATCACTTATGTGGCATCAAAAGGTGATACAAATTCATTTATTTACAAAACATAAATAGATTCACAGAATGGAAAACAGACTTCTGGTTACCAAAAGGGAGAGGAAGGGGGGGGCAAATTAGGAGTTCAGTTCCGTTGCTCAGTTGTGTCCAACACTTCCTGACTTACTTCACTCACTATTATAGGCTCCAGTTTCATCCACCTCATTAGAACTGATTCAAATGTATTCTTTTTAATGGCTGAGGTATACTCCCTTGTGTATATGTACCACAGCTTTCTTATCCATTCATCTGCTGATGGACATCTAGGTTGCTTCCATGTCCTGGCTTTTATAAACAGTGCTGCAATGAACATTGGGGTACACGTGTCTCTTTCAATTCCGGTTTCCTCGATGTGCATGCCCAGCAGTGGGATTGCTGGGTCATAGGGCAGTTCTATTTTCAGTTTTTTAAGGAATCTCCACACTGTTCTCCATAGTGGCCATACTCGTTTGCATTCCCACCAACAGTGTAAGAGGGTTCCCTTTTCTCCACAAACTCTCCAGCATTTATTGCTTGTAGACTTTTGGATAGCAGCCATTCTGGCTGGCGTGAAATGGTACCTCATTGTGGTTTTGATTTGCATTTTCCTGATAATGAGTGATGTTGAGCATCTTTTCATGTGTTTGTTAGCCATCTGTATGTCTTCTTTGGAGAAATGTCTGTTTAGTTCTTTGGCCCAAATTTTGATTGGGTCATTTATTTTTCTGGAATTGAGCTGTAGGAGTTGCTTGTATATTTTTGAGATGAATTCTTTGTCAGTT
>NW_011494901.1:7026393-7027259 GCF_000754665.1 Bison bison bison
CACCACTTGTTAAAGAGATTGTCTTTTCTCCATTGTATATTCTTGCCTCCTTTGTCAAAGATAAGGTGTCCATAGGTGTGTGGATTTACCTCTGGGCTTTCTATTTTGTTCCATTGATCTATATTTCTGTCTTTGTGCCAGTACCATACTGTCTTGATGACTGTGGCTTTGTAGTAGAGCCTGAAGTCAGGCAGGTTGATTCCTCCAGTTTCATTCTTCTTTCTCAAGATTGCTTTGGCTATTAGAGGTTTTTTTTAATTTCCATACAAATTGTGAAATTATTTGTTCTAGTTCTGTGAAAAATACCATTGGTAGCTTGATAGGGATTGCATTGAACCTACAGATTTCTTTGGGTAGTATACTCATTTTCACTATATTGATTCTTCCAATCCATGAACATGGTATATTTCTCCATCTATTTGTGTCTTCTTTGGATTCTTTCACCAGTGTTTTATAGTTTTCTATATATAGGTCTTTAGTTTCTTTAGGTAGATATATTCCTAAGTATTTAATTCTTTTCATTGCAATGGTGAATTGAATTGTTTCCTTAATTTGTATGCAGGTCAGGAAGCAAACAGTTAGAACTGGACATGGAACAACAGACTGGTTCCAAATAGGAAAAGGAGTTCATCAAGGCTGTATATTGTCACCCTGTTTATTTAACTTATACGCAGAGTACATCATGAGAAACACTGGACTGGAAGACACACAAGCTGGAATCAAGATTGCCGGGAGAAATATCAATAACCTCAGATATGCAGATGACACCACCCTTATGGTATAAAGTGAAGAGGAAGTAAAAAGCCTCTTGATGAAAGTGAAAGAGGAGAGTGAAAAAGTTGGCTTAAAGCTCAACATTCAGATCA
>NW_011494901.1:7027824-7032752 GCF_000754665.1 Bison bison bison
GCCATCTCATGCAAAGAGTTGACTCATTGGCAAAGACTCTGATGCTGGGAGGGATTGGGGGCGAGGAGAAGGGGACGACAGAGGATGAGATGGCTGGATGGCATTACTGACTCGATGGACATGAATCTGGGTGGACTCCGGGAGTTGATGATGGACAGGGAGGCCTAGCATGCTGTGATTCATGGGGTCGCAAAGAGTCAGACACGACTGAGCAACTGATCTGATCTGATCTGATTTTCTCATTATTAGTGTATAGGAATGCAAGGGATTTCTGTGTGTTGATTTTATATCCTGCAACTTTACTATAGTCATTGATTAGTTCTATTAGTTTTCTGGTGCAGTCTTTAGGGTTTTCTATGTAGAGGATCATGTCATCTGCAAACAGTGAGAGTTTTACTTCTTCTTTTCCAATTTGGATTCCTTTTATTTCTTTTTCTGCTCTGATTGCTGTGGCCAAAACTTCCAAAACTATGTTGAGTAGTAGTTGTGAAAGTGGGCACCCTTGTCTTGTTCCTGACTTTAGGGGAAATGCTTTCAATTTTTCACCATTGAGGATAATGTTTGCTGTGGGTTTGTCATATGTAGCTTTTATTATGTTGAGATATGTTCATTTGCAGAAGGAAGATGACAACCCACTCCACTACTCTTGCCTGGAGAATCCCATGAAGGGAGGAGCATGGTAGGCTACAGTCCTTGGTGTCGCAAAGAGTCGGACACGACTGAGCAACTTCACTTATTTTCATGTTCTTTCTATTCCTGCTTTCTGGAGAGTTTTTTTTTTTTTTAAATCATAAATGGGTGTTGAATTTTGTCAAAGGCTTTCTCTTCATCTATTGAGATAATCATACGGCTTTTATTTTTCAATTTGTTAATGTGGTGTATTACATTGATTGATTTGCAGATATTGAAGAATCCTTGCATCCCTGGGGTAAAGCCCACTTGTTCATGGTGTATGATCTTTTTAATGTGTTGTTGGATTCTGATTGCTAGAATTTTGTTAAGGATTTTTGCATCTATGCTCATCAGTGATATTGGCCTGTAGTTTTATTTTTTTGTGGCATCTTTGTCGGGTTTTGGTATTAGGGTGATGGTGGGCGCATAGAATGAGTTTGGAAGTTTACCTTCCTCTGCAATTTTCTGGAAGAGTTTGAGTAGGATAGGTGTTAGCTCTTCTCTAAATTTTTGGTAGAATTCAGCTGTGAAGCCATCTGGACCTGGGCTTTTGTTTGCTGGAAGATTTCTGATTACAGTTTCAATTTCTGTGCTTGTGATGGGTCTGTTAAGATTTTCTATTTCTTCCTGGTTCTGTTTTGGAAAGTTGTACTTTTCTAAGAATTTGTCCATTTCTTCCAAGTTGCCCATTTTATTGGCATATAATTGCTGATAGTAGTCTCTTATGATCCTTTGTATTTCTGTGTTGTCTGTTGTGATCTCCATTTACATTTCTAATTTTATGGATTTGATTTTTCTCCCTTTGTTTCTTGATGAGTCTGGCTAATAGTCTGACAATTTTATTTATCTTTTCAAAGAACCAGCTTTTGGCTTTGTTGCTTTTTGCTATGGTCTCTTTTGTTTCTTTTGCATTTATTTCTGCTCTAATTTTCAAGATTTCTTTCCTTCTACTAACTCTGGAGTTCTTTATTTCTTCCTTTTCTAGTTGCTTAGGTGTAGAGTTAGATTATTTATTTGACTTTTTTCTTGTTTCTTGAGGTATGCCCGTATTGCTATGAACTTTCCCCTTAGGACCGCTTTTACAGTGTCCCATAGATTTTGGATTGTTGTGTTTTCATTTTCATTTGTTTGTATGCGTATTTTGATTTCATCTGTGATTTGTTGGTTATTCAGCAGCGTGTTGTTCAGCCTCCATATGTTGGAATTTTTAATAGTTTTTCTCCTGTAATTGACATCTAATCTTACTGCATTGTGGTCAGAAAAGATGCTTGGAATGATTTCAATTTTTTTTGAATTTACCAAGGCTAGATTTATGGCCCAGGATGTGCTCTATCCTGGAGAAGGTTCCATGTGTGCTTGAGAAAAAGGTGAAATTTATTGTTTTGGGGTGAAGTGTCCTATAGGTATCAATTAGGTCTAACTGGTCTATTGTATCATGTAAAGTTTGTGTTTCCTTGTTAATTTTCTGTTTAGTTGATCTATCCATAGATGTGAGTGGGGTATTAAAGTCTCCCACTATTATTGTGTTATTGTTAATTTCCCCTTTCATAATGTTAGCATTTGTCTTACACATTGTGGTACTCCTAGGTTGGGTGCATATATATTTATAATTGTTATATCTTCTTCTTGGATTGATCCTTTGATCGTTACGTAGTGTCTTCCTTTGTCTCTTTTCACAGCTTTTGTTTTAAAGTCTATTTTATCTGATATGAGTATTGCTACTCCTGCTTTCTTTTGGTCTCTATTTGCATGGAATATCTTTTTCCAGCCCTTCACTTTCAGTCTGTATGTGTCCCCTGTTTTGAGGTGGGTCTCTTGTAGATAACATATATAGGGGTCTTATTTTTGTTTCCATTCAGCCAGTCTTTGTCTTTTGGTTGGGACATTCAAACCATTTATATTTAAGGTAATTATTGATAAGTATGATCCCGTTACCATTTACTTTATTGTTTTGTGTTCGAGTTTATACACCCTTTTTGTGTTTCCTGTCAAGAGAATCTCCTTTAGCATTTGTAGGAGAGCTGGTTTGGTGGTGATGAATTCTCTCAGCTTTTGCTTGTCTGTAAAGCTTTTGATTTCTCCTTCATATTTGAATGAGATCCCTTCTGGGTACAGTAATCTGGGCTGTAGGTTATTTTCTTTCATCACTTTAAGTATGTCCTGCCATTCCCTCCTGGCCTAAAGAGTTTCTATTGAAAGATCAGCTGTTATCCTTATGGGAATCCCCTTGTGTGTTATTTGTTGTTTATCCCTTGCTGCTTTTAATATTTGTTCTTTGTGTTTGATCTTTGTTAATTTGATTAATATGTGTCTTTGGGTGTTTTGCCTTGGGTTTATCCTGTTTGGGACTCTCTGGGTTTCTTGGACTTGGGTGATTATTTCCTTCCCCATTTTAGGGAAGTTTTCAACTATTATCTCCTCAAGTATTTTCTAATGGTCTTCCTTTTTGTCTTCTTCTTCTTCTGGGACTCCTATGATTCAAGTGTTGGGGCATTTAACATTGTCCTGGAGGTCTCTGAGATTGTACTCATTTCTTTTAATTCGTTTTTTTTTTCTCTATGATTCATTTATTTCTACTATTCTATCTTCTACTTCACTAATCCTATTTTCTGCCTCCATTATTCTACTATATGTTCCCTCCAGAGTGTTTTTGATCTCATTTATTGCATTATTCATTATATACTGACTTTTTTTTTTTTGGACATTTTTAAAAAAATTTCTTCTATGTCCTTGTTAAACCTTTCTTGAATCTTCTCAATCCTTGTCTCCAGGCTATTTATCTGTGATTCCATTTTAATTTCAAGATTTTGGATCACTTTCACTATCATTATTTGGAATTCTTCATCAGGTAGATTCCCTATCTCTTTCTCTTTTGTTTGGTTTGTTGGGCATTTATCTTTTCCTTTACTGGCTGGGTATTCCTCTGTCTCTTCATCCTGTTTATATTGCTGTGTTTAGGGTGGCCTTCCTGTATTCTGGAAGTTTGTGGAGTTCTCTTTATTGTGGAGTTTCCTCACTGTGGGTGGGGTTGTACAGGTGGCTTGTCAAGGTTTCCTGGTTAGGGAAGCTTGTGTCGGTGTTCTGGTGGGTGGAGCTGGATTTCTTCTCTCTGGAGGGCAACGTAGTGTCCAGTAATGAGTTACGAGATGTCAGTGGGTTTGGAGTGACTTTGGGCAGCCTGTATATTGAAGTTCAGGGCTGTGTTCCTGTGTTTCTGGAGAATTTGCATGGTATGTCTTGTTCTGGAACTTTTAGCCCTTGGATGATGCTTAGTTTCAGTGTAGGTATGGAGGCATTTGATGAGCTCATGTTGATTAATGTTCCCAGGAGTCAGGGGTTCTCTGGTGTTCTCAGGATTTGGACTTAAACCTCCTGCTCCTGGTTTTCCATCTTATTTTTACAGTAGCCTGAAGACTTCTCCATCTATACAGCACCATTGATAAAACATCTAGGTTAAAGATGAAAAGTTTCTCCACAGTGAGGGATACCCAGAGAGGTTCACAGAGTTACATGGATAAGAGAAGAGGGAGGAGGGAGATAGAGGTGACCTGAATAAGATGAGGTGGAATCCAAAGAGGAGAGAGCAAGCTAGCCAATAATCACTTCCTTACATGCGCTCCACAGTCTGGACCACTCAGAGATGTTCACGGAGTTATACAGAGAAGAGAAGAGGGAGGAAAGAGACAGAGTTGGCCAGGAGGATAAAGGGGGGTGATCAAAAGGAGAGAGACAGATCCAGCCAGTAATCAGTTCCCTAAGTCTTCTCCACTGTCTGGAACACACAAAGAGATTCACAGAGTTGGGTAGAGAAGAGAATGGGGAGGGAGGAGATAGAGGTAACCTGGTGGAAAAAAAAGGAAAGTCCAAAGGGGGAGAGAGCAGTCAAGCCAGTAATCTCACTCCCAAGTAAAAATGAGTACTGAAGATCGGGTTCTTAAAGGTACAAAGTTGATAACAAATACTAAAAAACAAAGATTAAAAATCTAGAGCAGAGGTTCGATTTTCAAAAATAAATATTAAAGAAAAGAAAAAAAACCAAAGTCACAAAGATTATAAAAAATATATATATATATATGAAGTTTGCTTTAAAAATAGGGTCTCTCTCTTTTATTTTTTTGCAAAGTAATAGTAGATTACAAAAACGAAAATTAAAGGAGTAATAGAGGACTTAAAATTGAAAAAAAATTAAAAATGATAGTAAAAATATATCTAGGACTTTCTCTGGTGTTGTTGTGGGCAGTGTGGGGTCAGTTCAT
>NW_011494901.1:7033007-7033313 GCF_000754665.1 Bison bison bison
TCCTGTTGCCTGAGAGAAGTCAGGTCTCTCTTCGAGTTGCGAGGGGCACGTCAGGATTCCTCTCGAGTCATTGCCGGTGAATAGGGCCGTGTCTAGATTCAGTCAGTCAACACAGAGTTACCCTCCTGCGGCAACAGGGCTTCCTATCAAGCAGCAGCTAGGGAGTCTGGCCTCATCTGGGGTCAAGGCATGGAACTTGGCTTTCCTCTAGATTGTCAAGGGGGTGTCAGGCCTCCTGTTGAGTTCAAGTGGGGATTTGGGGCTTTTTCAAGAGGATAGGCAGGGGAGACAGGCCTCGCATCATGT
>NW_011494901.1:7033413-7040211 GCF_000754665.1 Bison bison bison
GGCGGTGGTGGACACTTTTTTAGGCTCACTTGTTCAGTCACGCTGTGGGGAGGGAGGGACGCTGCAAACAAATAACACTGGTGTGTGCTTGCAGTGTCTCAACCACACTGGGCCTGACCCCGCTCACGGCGCATGTGCCCTCCCTGCCCACACTGGTCAGGCTCTAGGTTCCTCTGCCGGGAACCGTCCAAGGCCAGCCCTGAGCTGCATGCACCTCCCAGGTCTAAGCTGCTCAGGTTCAGGCACTCGGGTGGTCCTCAGAGGTGCAGACTCTGTTGGGCCTGCGTTTTGTGCCCTTCCCAGGTCCGAGCAGCTCAGGTGATGAGGTGTTTGGTGAAAGCAGTTGCTGAGACTTATTGCCTCCCCTGTCTCTGCTGCTCGGTTTTCTGGGTGTACGATTGACGCACCTTCTCAGGCGGATGTTGACCGTCCAGAAACCCAAGAAGTCTTAGCAAAGAAGCCTGCTTGCAGTTTGGTAGATAATGCCTCTCTGGGGCTGCAATTGCCCCCTTCTGGCTCTGCCTGTCACCGGAGGGGGATGGTCTGAAGCCAGCTATCTTTGTTCAGTCCTTTGTTCTGTGAGCTGGGCTGAGGGTATCTTAGGTTAGGGATTTTTGCATGGTAGCTATCCCACAATCTGGTTTGCTAGCCCAAGTTAGTTCCCTCAGATTGCCCTTGGGGCATTCAGGCCCAGTCCTTACTCTAAGCAGTGCAGCCTGTGCCTCTCTGCCCAGCCTCCACTTACTAGTGGCCAGTGCAGGCATCTGCACTGCTTCTCTGCTGGGGGAGTTACCACTGGGCACATAATCTGTGGGTTGTAATTATTCATTTATTTTTCCTCCCAGTTATGTTGTCCTCTGTGGTTCCAAGGCTCGCCACAGACTTGGCAGTGAGAGTGTTTCCTGGTGTTTGGAAACTTCTCTCTTTTTTAAGACTCCCTTGCTGGGACGGAGCTCCATCCCTACCTCTTTTGTCTCTCTTTTTGTCTTTTATACTTTTTCCTACCTCCTTTCAAAGATAATGGGCTGCTTTTCTGGGTGCCTGATGTCCTCTGCCAGCCTTCAGAAGTTGTTTTGTGGAATTTACTCAGCGTTTAAATGTTCTTTTGATGAACTTGTTGAGGAGAAAGTGGTCTCCCCGTCCTATTCCGCTGCTATCTTAGGATCACCTCCTCTGGAAATCTCTTTAAATACCCATGCATCACAGATGAAAATGTCTTTTCTGTTTTCATCTCCAGAGCAAGATTTATCAAGGGTGCTGCTGCTGCTGCTAAATCACTTCAGTCGTGTCCGACTCTGTGTTGACCCCATAGATGGCAGCCTACCAGGCTTCCCGTCCCTGGGATTCTCCAGGCAAGAACACTGGAGTGGGTTGCTAATTTCCTTATCCAATGCATGAAAGTGAATAGTGAAAGTGAAGTCGCTCAGTCATGTCCGACTCTAGCGATCCCATGGACTGCAGCCTACCAGGCTTCTCCGTCCATGGGGTTTTCCTGGCAAGAGTGCTGGAGTGGGGTGCAATGACACATTTGTATATGTTTTCACCGCTCTTTCTGCCTCTTGTCTGCAGCACTAAAGCTACTTGTTTGGGCCATTTCCCCATAATGTTCCAAGCTAATGCATTCTAAATTCAAGCCCTGGATTTTCTTTGTAAACTTTGTGAGTCTTTAGGCTAGAAGAAAAGACTTAGACTTATAAAAAGGATAATATTTCTACTGTGAATAATTGGAACAGGGTCTTTTGGAATATGTCATATCTTTCATACTGAAAGCTACTTATCCCAAGATGAGGCAGAATAATTTGAAAATGGAATTAGTTTTGACCATTTTCAAAATCATTAATATCATCTAAGAAGGTGAAAGAGGAGAGTGAAAAGTTGGCTTAAAGCTCAACATTCAGAAAACAAAGAACATGGCATCCGGTCCCATCACTTCATGGGAAATAGATGGGGAAACAGTGGAAACAGTGTCAGACTTAATCTTTTTGGGCTCCAAAATCACTGCAGATGGTGACTGCAGCCATGAAATTAAAAGACGCTTACTCCTTGGAAGGAAAGTTATGACCAACCTAGATACCATATTCAAAAGCAGAGACATTATTTTGCCAACAAAGGTCCATATAGCCAAGGCTATGGTTTTTCCTGTGGTCATGTATGGATGTGAGAGTTGGACTGGAAGAAGGCTGAAAGCCGAAGGATTGATGCTTTTGAACTGTAGTGTTGGAGAAGACTGTTGAGAGTCCCTTGGACTGCAAGGAGATCCAACCAGTCCATTCTGAAGGAGATCAGCCCTGGGATTTCTTTGGAAGGAATGATGCTAAAGCTGAAACTCCAGTACTTTGGCCACCTCATGCGAAGAGTTGACTCATTGGAAAAGACTCTGATGCTGGGAGGGATTGGGGGCAGGAGGAGAAGGGGACAACAGAGGATGAGATGGCTGGATGGCATCACTGACTTGATGGACGTGAGTCTGAGTGAACTCCGGGAGTTGGTGATGGACAGGGAGGCCTGGAGTGCTGCGATTCATGGGGTCGCGAAGAGTCGGACACGACCGAGTGACTGAACTAAAGACCAGAAGGTAAGTTTTTTTGTAGCATCAATCATAGAGCTTGTGATTTTCTGCATGCAGTAATCATTCTGTTTCAACAGTTTTCAAATATAGTAGTAGAGCATTTTAACTTCACCCCATTCTTCCAAAGGTAACTTGTAAATATCATTAACATAATGTTACAAATGAAAAAATTATGGCTCATAGAATTTAAGAAATTTTTAAGATCTAGCTAAATATCAGATATAGTTCTTTGACCATGAGATACTTCTTTTAATAATTAAAACTAATCATGTAAATGAAAATAAAACTTAAATATAATTTACACTGATATGTAAATAAATGTAAATATTAAATGCTATAAATCATCATTTGTTTAGTTCAAACAGGAATGTGAAGAACATTTCCTGGGATAACTGCTGTGCATAATAAGGGTCTCTGTGACTTCATTAAAAGTAAAATTGGAGATGACTCTTCGTCACTTTAATTGGTTAATTTATTTGTATTTTTGCATAAAACATCAGTTGTTCCTACTGCTGGGTCCATAAATAGAAAAATAAATGAAATGCCTTTGTGTGTTCTCCACAGTGTGATGGATATATTCATACATGTTTCCTCAATCAGTTTTTATAACAACCTGTGAGGTAGACACTGTGAGGTTCTCACTTGACTAGAGGAAACAAGGATGGAAGCTGCAAAGAAGTGAACCCCAGATAAAGAAGTTGCAAGTAGGAGAAAACAAGATTCTTTTCTGGTCTTTCTGATTCTCAAAATGACATACTTAACCACTGGGATTGTGATTTTCAACATTTTGCGGAAGAATCTGTGAGATTATATTTTATAGGGGAATTGGAGAGAGAACAAAAAGGCTAAGGGAACACAAAAATAAAATGGATCTACAAAGAAAGCAGCACCATATGTCATTGTTGCTATTGTTGTTCAGTTACTCAGTCATGTCCAACTGTTTGTGACCCCATGGACTGCAGCATGCCGGGCTTCCCTGTCCTCCACCATCTCCTGGAGCTTGCTAAAATTCATTAATTAATTAATATTTGAGGATTAAGAAAAGCTATATTGTGTGTGTATGTATGGATGTTCCTGTGTGTCTGTTGTATTTGCTTGATATACACTTGCCTCTAAAGTTATTAAAGTAATTCAAGTCATCATGGTCATATCAAAAGAGTTTACTAGTTAAACATTGTTTATTATGACATAGAGCAGAGTTAAAAATTTGAAGCACAGTCAGTATTCATTAAGTTTAATTAATGATTATTCAGTCAGTTCAGTTCAGTCGTTCAGTCATGTCCAACTCTTTGTGACCCCATGAATTGCAGCATGCCAGGCATCCCTGTCCATCACCATCTCCTGGAGTTCACTCAAACTCACGTCCATCGAGTCAGTGATGCCATCCAGTCATCTCATCTTCTGTCGTCCCCTTCTCCTCCTGCCCCCAATTCCTCCCAGGATCAGAGTCTTTTCCAATGAGTCAACTCTTCGCATGAGGTGGCCAAAGTACTGGAGTTTCAGCTTTAGCATCATTCCTTCCAAAGAACACCCAGGGCTGATCTCCTTTTGATTATTATTAAGACTAAAAGTAGTCTTTACAATTTTTAATCCTGTGCAAAAAATGAAATAATACTATCCACATAGGTTGCTATCATGCCATGATGATGTCAGCCATTGAAAGTATGTTTGTTAGCACTATAAATTTACTGGAATTAGGCAATGCATTGATTGTTCGATTACAGTTAACTGTGTCCTTTCATTTCCTTCTCATCAACATTGCTCTGTAAAATTTATGCCAACTATTACAGTTAGTCTTGTCCTGGGGTTCCCTTATCTGTCCTCCTTCACTTTCCTGAACCTAAACCTGCTTCATACAAGTCACACAAAAACCTCTATTAGAGTTGTATCCAGCATTCCCTCTTTCTCAAATGCTTCTTTATCCTTCCACTAGTACTCCCAGTTACTTTCCCTGGTTTCTCTTTTTCTAAGATTAAAAGGAGAACTCTTAAACTTTGATTGCATAGACTTTGCATCCATTTTCTATTTCATTTTTCAGGCTTAGTTGCCATTACACATGAGACCTACTGCTTCTACTAAGGCCCTACGTCATCTCACATGATTTGGTGTGTACAGACCCCCTCTTGCCTCTGTGTTCACGAAGTTACTCTGACTCTAAGCATTGTCTTCCCCCAGAAAAGAATCTGAGTAATTTTTCAAGATATCAGAAGCTGTTTTCTCCTTGCAACAGGATCTGCGGGGTTCCACTCAAGATTCAATAGGTGAGACAGGCCTCCTACTATGATGCAAGGGGAAGTGGGGATTCCTCTTGAGTTGAAGCAGGGAATGAGCCCTCATCTCCCAATGAGGTGGGAAACACGGGACTCTTCTCGACTTGTGGCAGGAAACACAGATTTCATCTCGAGTTGTGACGGGGATCTCTGGGCCCCCTTGTGTTGTATGAAGGGAGTCATGCCTCCTCTCGAGTCTGGAGAGGGAACTCGGGATTGCTCTCTAGGCGCTGTAGGAGAAAAGGGCCTCATCTCGCGTTGATGGGAGAATCTCCTGGTATTTCTCCAGTTGCAGCGGGAGGCTTGGGATTCCTCTCCAGGGACCACGGGGAACTCAGGGAGCCTCTCGTGTTGCCTCAGGGGAGTCAATTCTCTATTCGAGTTACGAGGGGGAGTGCGGGATTGCTCTGGAGTCATGACAGGGGAATCCGGCCTCAATTTGCATGGAAGGTGGAATGTCAAGGTGTTTCTCCAGGTGCCACAGGAAGTTTGGGTTCCCTCGAGTTGCGATGGGGAGCTGAGCGAGTCTCTCATCTTGTTTCTGGGAAGTCATGAGTCCTTTGGAGCTGTGAGGGGCCTCTCGGGATTCGTCTCGAGTTGTTGCAGGGGACTAGGGCCTCACCTGGAGTTGAGGCAGGAAACTCAGGGTTCCTCTCCAGTTCTGACATGGATCTTGGGGTTCCTATGGAGATTCCACTGGGGAGTCAGATGTTGTCTCGTGTTGAGGCATGGAACTCTGCTTCCCTCTCGAGGTGTCAAAGGGGAGTCAGGCCTTCTATTGAGCTAAGGTAGGCATCTGGGGCTGTTTCTTGTGGTGTCACGGGGCTCTCAGTCCTCCCTTCGTGTTGTGAGTTGATGCCCAGGGTTACATTCGAGTCGTTGCAGGGGAATTAGGCATTGTCTCGAGTGAATGGGGACATCGGGATCTTTTCGAATTGTGGCATGACCCCTGGAGTTCCTCTGGTGTTTCAAGTTGAGACAAACCTCCTCTTGAGATGCGAGAGGAACGTCGGGATTCCTTTGCAGACGAAGCAGGGGCAGGGACCCTCATCTCGAGATGAGGAGGGTAAAACGGGGCTCTTCTTGAGGTGTGGCAAGAAACTCGGTGTTCCTCTTGAGTGGGGATGGGTATCTCGGGGAACTTCCTGAGTTGCATAAAGGCTGTCAAGTATCCTTTCGCATTTCAAGAGGGAATGTGGGATTCCTCTCAAGACACTGCTCTGGAAAAGGGCCTCATCTAGCATTGAGGGGAGAATCTCGTGGTTTTTCTCGAGTTGTGGTGGGAAGATTTGGGTTCCTCTCACGAACAAAACTGTATTAACAACAGTTATAGGTTAAGAAAATATGTTGGAATCTAATAAAGTCTACTTTAGATAAGGAAGACAGTAATGTACCTGTGTATTCTCCCCTTTTAATTTTTTTTATTTGTAACTTTAGTGTGTGATGTGTTTGTTTGACTATGTCTTGTGTCTGTGGATTATAAAGAATACTTGTAGTATGTATAATAGGAAAAGATTGTAAAAATTGTTTAAAGTGTCTAGAAATATAGGAGAAGGGAATATAAACAATTCTAGAGGTAACTCTAGTTTGATGTAAGAAATTGTTTTTGTAATTTATTTTGCACCAAACAGAGTTCCTCTCGTGCCTCTTGAGAAAGTGAACGAGGGCTATTTAAATCAGGATCCCCTTTTAGAGTATTAAATAGGTTATTCAGTTGATAATTAACAATGCCTAAAGAAGGTCTAATCCAATTAATATCACCTAAGAGATTTGAAAATCATATAAGGCTTATCAGTACGGATCTGAGTTAGTTGGGGAGTAATGCATTGCCTATTAACAATGAACCCCAAGTAATAGTAAGGTGTAGAGGTTTGAAATTATTTAAATTTTATTTTATTTTTAATCTTTACATAATTGTATTAGTTTTGCCAAATATCAAAATGAATCCACCACAGGTAT
>NW_011494901.1:7040311-7040951 GCF_000754665.1 Bison bison bison
CATAGCCTAAAGAAATATTAATTAGTTTTCTTTCCTGCCCAGTGTGTGAGGGCCCTTTCCTGTACTAAGGAGAAGGCATATGTATAGAGTCATTAGTTGAAACGATTGGTCCTCTCTCTGTCCTTTTGACCACCTGTAATAGAGGGGGGTTGGGTATTAGTCTGAGCTCGAGTTAGGGAGGTACAGGCCAAAAGACTGAGCATTGCCAGGAGAATGTATTCAGGACTTGGAGGCAATCCTGTTGAGAGACCAAATTTTCAGCTTGATTAGTAAGGATTTTTATTTGTCCCCAAGTGGGGAGATCATTGGGGTGATGCTGCCAAGGGTGGTGCTTTCTGGAGATCTTTAGAGCAGACATAGCCCATATTGGAATTTCTTCTTCCTGGGGTTCTTGTTTCATCTCCATTTTGAATGCCGGGGGGCCCCTTGGGTCCAATCTTAAGAGGTTAAAAAATTTAAAACAAAACTGTATTAACAACAGTTATAGGTTAAGAAAATATGTTGGAATCTAATAAAGTCTACTTTAGATAAGGAAGACAGTAATGTACCTGTGTATTCTCCCCTTTTAATTTTTTTTATTTGTAACTTTAGTGTGTGATGTGTTTGTTTGACTATGTCTTGTGTCTGTGGATTATAAAGA
>NW_011494901.1:7041051-7041361 GCF_000754665.1 Bison bison bison
GGGGCTAATCCATGGTCAAGTCACTCAAGAAGTCCTTTGTCATAGTAATGTTCCATCGTAGTGTCAGTGACCTTCCATATCACATACAGTGTTGTTAATATCTTCTGAGCAGTCAGATAACCACATACCATGGGGTTCCCAATCAACAATTGTATGATTAGCCACAAATATTGATTTTCTTCATTTGGTTTGACATTTGTCCCAACGAATGGGAGTATAAGTAAAGTTTTTATAAGTAAACCCTTTGCATAATGTTCTTTGTTCTTTCCCTAACTCTTTCCCTAAAGTCTCAGTAGTATAAACATGGTTT
>NW_011494901.1:7041882-7042256 GCF_000754665.1 Bison bison bison
GAGGTGGAAAAGTGGTGTCAGGCCTCCTGTCGAGTTGAGGTAGGGATCTGGGGCTATTTCTAGTGGCGCCACAGGGCTCTGAGCCCTCCCTTCGTGTCGTGAGTTGATACTTGGGGTGACATTTGAGTCATTGCAGGGGAATGAGGCCTTTTCTCCAGCGGATGGGGACATCGGGTTCTTTTCCAACAGTGACACGACCCCTGGATTTCCTCTCGAGTTTCAAGGTGAGACTGGCCTCTTCCTGAGATGCGACGGGATTGTCGGGATTCCTTTGCAGATGAAGCAGGGAATGGACCTTCATCTAGAGAGGAGGAGGGGAAAACGGGGCTCTTCTTGAATTGTGGCGGGAAGCTCGGTGTTCCTCTCTAGTGGAG
>NW_011494901.1:7042356-7044155 GCF_000754665.1 Bison bison bison
GGCCTCCTCTTGTGGTTCGAGGGGAAGTGGGGATTCCTTTTGAGTTGAAGCAGGGAATGGGCCCTCATCTCCTGATGAGGTGGGAAACACCAGGCTCTTCTCAACTTGTGGCGGGAAACTCGGGTTTCATCTCAAGTTGTGAAGGGGATATCTGGGCCCACTTGGGCTGCGTGAATGCAGTCACGCCTCCTCTCGAGTCTGGAGAGGGAACTCGGGATTGCTCTCTAGGCACTGTAGGAGAAAAGGACCTCATCTCACGTTGATGGGGGTATTTCCTGGTTTTTCTCCAGTTGTGGTGAGAGGCTTGGGATTTCTCTCCAGGTACCACAGGGAACTCAGGGAGCCTCTTGTGTTGCCTCAGGGAAGTCAAGTTTCCATTCAAGTTGTGAGGGCGAGTGCTGGATTTATCTGGAGTCACGACAGGGGAATCGGGCCTCAATCCGGATGGAAGGGGGAATCTCAAGGTGTTTTTTCAGGTGCAGAAGGAAGTTTGGATTCCCTCGAGTTGTGACGGGGAGCTGAGGGAGATGCTCATCTTGTATTTGTGGTCAGGAATCCTTTGGAGTTGTGAGAGGCCTCTCGGGATTTCTTTTGAGTTGGTGCAGGGGACTAAGGCCTCATCTGGAGTTGAGTCGGGAAACTCAGGGTTCCTCTCCAGTTTTAACATGGATCTCGGGGTTCCTATGGCGGTTCCAATGGGGAGTCAGACATCATCTCATATTGAGGCATGGAACTCCACTTCCCTCTCGAGGTTTCAGAGGGGTGTCAGGTGTCCTGTAGAGCTGAGGTAGGCATCTGGGGCTATTTCTTGTGGTGCCATGGGGCTCTCAGTCCTCCCTTCATGTTGTGAGTTGACACTCGGGGTTACATTCGAGTCGTTGCAGGGGAATCAGGCCTTATCTCGAATGGATGGGGACATCGGGGTCTTTTCAAATTGTGGAACGACCCCTGGAGTTCCTCTGGAGTTTCAAGTTGAGACAAGCCTCCTCTTGAGATGCGAAGGGAACGTCGGGATTCCTTTGCAGACGCAGCAGGGGCATGGACCACCATCTCGAGATGAGGAGGGGAAAACGGGACTCTTCCTGAGGTGTGGCAGGAAAGTTGGTGTACCTCTCAAGTGGGGTTGGGTATCTCAGGGAACTTCTTGAGTTGCATCAAGGGTGTCATGTACCCTTTTGCGTTTCAAGAGGGAACATGGAATTCCTCTCAAGACACTCCTCTGGAAAAGGGCCTCATCTTGCATTGAGGGGAGAATCTCGTGGTTTTTCTCGAGTTGCTGCAGAAGATTGGGGTTTCTCTCGCATTGCAATGGGGTCCTCCGAGACCTGTCGTGTTGCCTCAGAGAAGTCAGGTCTGTTTTCCAGTTGCAAGGGTCACGTCGAGATTCCTCTCGAGTCACTATCTGAGAATAGGGCCATGTCTAGAGTTCAGTCAGTCAACTCAGTGTTCCCCTCTGGCGGCGACAGGGATGTCACGCTTCCTATCAAGCTGCAGCTAGGGAGTCAGGCCTCCTCTGGGGTTGAGGCATGGAACTCGGCTCTCCTCTCGAGTTGTCAAAGGGGTGTCAGGCCTCCTGTAGAGTTCAGATGGGGATTTTGGGCTTTTTCAAGAAGATCAGCATGGGAGTCAGGCCTCTTATCATGTTGTGAGGTGATCCCCAGTGTTATGTTGGAGCTGGTGAAGGCGAATCAAGACGTATATTGAGTTGAGGGGGAACTCAGTGTCCTTTTTCCTTTCAGCAGGATCCGCGGGGTTGCCCTCGAGATTCAATAGGTGAGACAGGCCTCCTTTTGTGTTGC
>NW_011494901.1:7044255-7049645 GCF_000754665.1 Bison bison bison
TTATTTGGAAATGACCTAGCTATTTAATAAATTTTTATTATTTAGTTTAGTACAACTCTAGAAATTTAAATTATCCCAATCCTAAGAGATTATTTTAGATTATAATAACAGATTATAATAATAGATTATTCTATTAAAATATAATTATTTTTAATAGAGTTTATCTAAAAGTTTTCATCTCGTTTATATATTTTTATATATATAAAGAGTTAACCTTTTTGTTGACAAATTTAGTTTACCTTAAACCTAGGCATAATAAAAGTATTATATAATGTTGATGACTTAAGACATGTCTTAATTAGGTTAGCAAACAATTATATTTAAATAATATTTATATTTAAATAAACATTATATAATTAAATAATATTATACAATATTATATATTAAATAATATTTTTCAGTTAACATTAATTTGAATTTAAATAGAGCTCATTCTAAAAACAAAGCTGGTATATTGATGGCAGCACTGCCAGATGTTGAGGGTTTCAGGTAAAAGATGGAATTTGTCCCAGGTTTTTGTTGAAGGGGACATGGTGGGGGGGGTCCCTGCTTGGAGTTTTCCAGAATAGATTTTCTTTCAATGTCAGATTTAGACTTACAATCTTTGGCCCAATGCATTCCTCTACGGTAGCGAGGGCAGATTTTTGGAGGTTTTTTATTTTTATATATTTTTTCTTTTCTTTCTTTCTTTTTTTTTTAGCTTTCTTAGGGCCGTCCCTTTTTAAATGGTTCTTATTTATCCTTTATTTCCGTTTCTTAAGGCAGTAGCTATTGTTTCAGCTACCATTTACATCTTTTGAGTTTCTAATCCTAGATTGCAACAAGCCTTCAAATGAACAATAATAGTCCCTTTCTCGTGAGTTGGAGTTATAGCTTTTGACATTCCTGATTTGCATTATCATAAGCAAGTAATTTCTCTAGTTGCCTTTTGGCTTCTTCTCCAATTACAGTATGGGAAATAGCAGTTTCTAATCTAGCTAAAAAATCAGCATACATTTCATTAGATCCCTGAACTTTAAATAAGTGATGAAGTAAAGTAGAAAAGTGATGGGGCTTTCCAGCCCTTTTACCCATGTTTTAATACTTACCTGCCTCAATAGGCCCTGGGGTCACTCCATCTGAGAATCTGCCTATGTGTACCAAGTCCCTGTTTGGGCGTCACTTGTTGAGATCCTTTAATGGACCAGAACTGGGTGGCCAGAGTCGATGGTAAGAAAGTAAAGGAGAGAAAGAGGCTGATATTCCTTGGTTTACACAGAAAGCCAATAAAGCCCCTGCACGGGGCTTGCTCTGTTCACGAAGGCCTCAGGTGCCCTCTCGATGGGGTGAAGGTGCAAAGCACCTTCTCAAGAGGGTCTTAGAAGCTCGGGCAGGAAAGTAAACTCAGAGAGCCTCTGCGCTCCAGGGGATCAGCATGAAAGAGAGAGTGAGTGAGAGAGAGAGAGAGAAAGAAAGACACGGGGACCAGATCTCTGATGGAGCAAATGTGTTTTAATCAATATGGTGTGGGCATGTATACTGTCTTACAAAGTAGTTATTCTCAGCAAAGATAAAGATTAAAATTCCAGACTTACAAAACATAGGCAATCCATATTAAAGAGAGAGATTTGTAAACAATTATTTTACCCTATGGTTCACAAGAAGGAAGAGGGTACTTATCACCATATAGAAATGCTAATGAAGGAAATGCCTGGATTCCTCAGTCCCAGAAGAGGCTTGCCTCTGCTCTTAATTCCTGAATATTCAAGAATTAATAATGAGCAGAGAATTCCTAACAGATCCAAAACCGCACACAGGAAGCCTCCTGATAAATGCTTCCTGACATCTCTCGAGGTGGAAAAGGGGTGTCAGGCCTCCTGTGGAGTTGAGTAGGGATCTGGGGCTATTTCTAGAGGCACCACGGGGCTCTCAGTCCTCTCTTCATGTCGTGAGTTGATACTCGGGGTGACATTCGAGTTGTTGCAGGGGATTGAGGCCTTATCGCGAGTGGACGGGGACATCGGGGTCTTTTCGAATGGTGGCACGATGCCTGGAGTTCCTCTCGAGTTTCAAGGTGAGACCGGCCTCCTCCTGAGGTGCGATGGGAACGTTGGGATTCCTTTGCAGATGAAGCAGGGGAATGGACCCTCACCTCGAGAAGAGGAGGGGAAAATGGGGCTCTTCTTGAGTTGTGGCGGGAAACTCAGTGTTCCTCTCGAGTGGAGACTTCTTGAGTTGCCTAAAGGGTGTCAAGTACCCTTTTGAGGCTCAAGAGGGAAGGTGGGATTTCTCTCAAGATGCTGCAGTGGAAAGGGGCCTCATCTCGCATTGAGGGGAGAATCTCTTGGGTTTCCTCGAGTTGCAGCAGGAAACTCGGGGTTCCTCTCGAGTTGTGATGGGGACCTCAGGGACCCGCTCGTGTTGCCTCAGGAAAGTCAAATCTCCATTCGAGTTGGGAAGGACCTCTCGGGATTCCTCTCCAGTCGGTGCAGGGGCATATGACCTCATCTTGAGTTGAGACCAGAACCTCAGGGTTCCTCTCCAGGTCTGACATGGATCTCGGGCTTCCTATGGAGTTTCAACAGTGGAGTCAGGCCTTGTCTCATGTGGACACATAAAACTTTGCTTCCCTCTCAAGGTGTAAAAGGGGTGTCAGGCTTCCTGTCAAGTGGACATAGGGGTCTGGGGCTTTTTCTCATGGTAACACGGGACTATAACACCTCCTTTCCTATTTTGAGTTGATACTCGGGGTTCCAGTCGAGTCAGTGCAAGGGAATCAGGCTTACCTGGAGTGGATGGGGAAATCGGGGTCTTTTCGAATTGAGGCACGACTCCCGGGGATGCGCTTGAGTTTCGAGGTGAGACCGGTCTCCTCTTGAGGGGCGACGGCAACATCGGGATTCCTTTCCCGATGAAGCAGGGGAATCGACCCTCATCTTGAGTTGATGAAGGGGAAAACAGGGCTCTTCTTGAGTTGTGGTGTGAAACTCAGTATTCCTCTCGAGTGGGGACGGGTATCCTGGGGACCTTCCTGAGTTGCATCCAGAGTGTCAAGTACCCTTTCATGTTTCAAGAGTGAATGTGGGATTTCTCTAGAGACACTGCTCTGGAAAAGGTCCTCATCTCCCGTTGAGGGGAGAATCTCGTGGTTTTTCTCAAGTTGCGGCAGGAAACTTGGGCTTCCTCTCGAGTTGTGACGGAGACCTCAGGGACCCGCTCGTGTTGCGTCAGAGAAGTCAGGTCTCTTTTCGAGTTGCGAAGGGCAGGCCAGGATTCCTCTCCAGTCGCTGCCTGTGAATAGGGATGTGTCTAGAGTTCAGTCGGGAAATTCAGTGTTCCTCTTCAGCAGTGACATGGATCTTGGGCTTCCTATCAAGGTTCAACTAGGGAGTCAGGCCTCATCTGGTGTTGAGGCATGGAACTCTGCATTCCTCTTGAGCTGTCAAAGGGTTGTCAGGCCTCCGGTCGAGTAGGGGCAGGGAATTTGGGCTTTTTCAAGAGGATAGGCAGGGGCGACAGGCCTCCCATCCTGTTGTGAGGGGATCCTTGGTGTTCTATTGGAGCCGATGCAGGGGAATCAGGACTTATTTGGAGCTGATGGGGAACACAGCGTCCTTTCTCCTTGCAGCAGGATCCACTGTATTCCACTTGAGATTCAATTGGTGACACCGGCCTCCTCTTGTGGTGCGAGGGGAAGTTGGGATTCCTCTTGAGTTGAAGCGGGGAATGGGCCCTCATCTCCAGATGAGGTGGGAAACACGGGGCTCTTCTTGACTTGTGGTGGGAAACTCGGGTTTCATCTCGAGCTGTGACGGGGATGTCTGGGCCCCCTTGAGTTGCATGAAGGGAGTCAAGCCTTCACTCGATTTTTGAGAAGGAACTTGGGATTGCTCTTGAGGCGCTGCAGGAGAAAAGGGCCTTATCTCGCGTTGACGAGGGAATCTCGTTGTTTGTCTCAAGTTGCAGCGGGAGGCTTGGGATTCCTCTCCAGGTACCACGGGGAACTCAGGGAGCCTCTTGTGTTGCCTCAGGGGAGTCAAGTCTCCATTCTAGTTGCGAGGGCAAGCGCAGGTGTGCTCTGGAGTCACAGCATGGGAATCAGGCCTCAGTTCGCCTGGAAGGTGGAATCTCAAGGTGTTTCTCGAGTTGTGGCAGTAAGTTTTCATTCTCTCGACTTGCCACGGGGACCTGAAGGAGCCTCTCATGTTGTGTCTGGGAAGTCAGGAATCCTTTCGAGTTGTGAGGGGCCTCTCGGGATTCCTCTCGAGCTGGTGCATGGGACTAGGGCCGCATTTCAACATGAGGCAGGAAACTCAGGGTTCCTGTCCAGCTATGACAGGGATCTCGGGGTCCCTATGAAGATTCCACTGGGGAGTCAGACATCATCTTGTGTTGGGGCATGGAACTCTGCTTCCCTTTCGAGGTGGAAAAGGGGTGTCACACCTCCTGTCGAGTTGAGGTAGGGATCTGGGCCTATTTCTTGAGGAGCCACAGGGCTCTCAGTCCTCTCTTCGTTTAGTGAGTTGATACTTGGGGTGACATTCGAGTCGTTGCAGGGGATTGAGGCCTTATCTCAAGTGGACAGGGACATCAGGGTCTTTTCAATTGGTTTCACAGCCCCTGGTGTTCCTCTTGATTTTCAAGGTGAGACCGGCCTCCTCCTGAGGTCCGATGGGAACGTTGGGGTTCCTTTGTAGATGAAGCAGGGGAATGGACTCCCATCTCTTGATGAGGAGGGGAAACCGGGGCTCTTCTTGAGTTGTGGCAGGAAACTTGGTGTTCCTCTCAAGTGGACACGGGTATGTCGGGGAACTTCTTGAGTTGCCTAAAGTTCAAGTACCCTTTCGTGGCTCAAGAGGGAAGGTGGGACTTCTCTTGAGACACTGCAGTGGAAAAGGGCCTCATCTCGCGTTGAGGAGAGAATCCCCTGGGTTTTCTCGAGTTGCAGCAGGAAACTTGGGGTTCCTCTCGAGTTGTGATGGGGACCTCAGGGACCCGCTCGTGTTCCCTCAGGAAAGTCAAGTCTCCATTTGAGGGGCCTCTCGGGATTCCTCTCCAGTCGGTGCAGGGGCATATGACCTCATCTTGAGTTGAGGCCAGAACCTCAGGGTTCCTCTCCAGTTCTGGCATGGATCTCAGGATTCTTATGGAGTTTCAACATGGGAGTCAGGGCTCTTCTCATGTGGAGACATGGAACTCCACTTTCCTCTCACGTTTTCAAAGAGGTGTCAGGCTTCCTGTCGAGTGGACATAGGGGTCTGGGGCTTTTTCTTGAGATGCCATGGGGCTGTCACACCTCCTTTCGTGTTTTGAGTTGATACTCGAGGTTCCAGTCCAGTCAGTGCAGGGGAATCAGGCTTACTTGGAGTGGATGGGGAAATCGGGGGCTTTTTTTTTTTTTTTTTTTTTTT
>NW_011494901.1:7049745-7067381 GCF_000754665.1 Bison bison bison
AGGTATACATGTGTTCCCCATCCCGAACCCTCCTCCCTCCTCCCTCCCCATACCATCCCTCTGGGCAGTCCCAGTGCACCAGCCCCAAGCATCCAGCATCGTGCATTGAACCTGGACTGGCAACTCATTTCCTAAATGATATTTTACATGTTTCATTGCCATTCTCCCAAATCTTCCCACCCTCTCCCTCTCCCACAGAGTCCATAAGACTGTTCTATACATCAGTGTCTCTTTTGCTGTCTCGTACACCGGGTTATTGTTACCATCTTTCTAAATTCCATATATATGCGTTAGTATACTGTATTTATGTTTTTCTTTCTGGCTTACTTCACTCTGTATAATAGGCTCCAGTTTCATCCACCTCATTAGAACTGATTCAAATGTATTCTTTTTAATGGCTGAGTAATACTCCATTGTGTATATGTACCACAGCTTTCTTATCCATTCATCTGCTGATGGGCATCTAGGTTGCTTCCATGTCTTGGCTATTATAAACAGTGCTGCGATGAACATTGGGGTACACGTGTCTCTTTCCCTTCTGGTTTCCTCAGTGTGTATGCCCAGCAGTGGGATTGCTGGATCATAAGGCGGTTCTATTTCCAGTTTTTTAAGGAATCTCCACACTGTTCTCCATAGTGGCTGTACTAGTTTGCATTCCCACCAACAGTGTAAGAGGGTTCCCTTTTCTCCACACCCTCTCCAGCGTTTATTATTTGTAGACTTTTGGATCACAGCCATTCTGACTGGTGTGAAATGGTACCTCATAGTGGTTTTGATTTGCATTTCTCTGATAATGAGTGATGTTGAGCATCTTTTCATGTATTTGTTAGCCATCTGTATGTCTTCTTTGGAGAAATGTCTATTTAGTTCTTTGGCCCATTTTTTGATTGGGTCGTTTATTTTTCTGGAGTTGAGCTATAGGAGTTGCTTGTATATTTTTGAGATTAGTTGTTTGTCGGTTGCTTCATTTGCTATTATTTTCTCCCATTCTGAAGGCTGTCTTTTCACCTTGCTAATAGTTTCCTTTGATGTGCAGAAGCTTTTAAGGTTAATTAGGTCCCATTTGTTTATTTTTGCTTTTATTTCCAATATTCTGGGAGGTGGGTCATAGAGGATCCTGCTGTGATGTATGTCGGAGAGTATTTTGCCTATGTTCTCCTCTAGGAGTTTTATAGTTTCTGGTCTTATGTTTAGATCTTTAATCCATTTTGAGTTTATTTTTGTGTATGGTGTTAGAAAGTGGTCCAGTTTCCTTCTTTTACAAGTGGTTGACCAGATTTCCCAGCACCACTTGTTAAAGAGATTGTCTTTAATCCATTGTATATTCTTGCCTCCTTTGTCAAAGATAAGGTGTCCATATGTGCGTGGATTTATCTCTGGGCTTTCTATTTTATTCCATTGATCAATATTTCTGTCTTTGTGCCAGTACCATACTGTCTTGATAACTGTGGCTTTGTAGTAGAGCCTGAAGTCAGGTAGGTTGATTCCTCCAGTTCCATTCTTCTTTCTCAAGATTGCTTTGGCTATTCGAGGTTTTTTGTATTTCCATACAAATTGTGAAATTATTTGTCTAGCTCTGTGAAGAATACTGTTGGTAGCTTGATAGGGATTGCGTTGAATCTATAAATTGCTTTGGGTAGTATACTCATTTTCACTATATTGATTCTTCCAATCCATGAACATGGTATATTTCTCCATCTATTAGTGTCCTCTTTGATTTCTTTTTTGAATTGAGGCACGACTCCTGGGGATGCGCTCGAGTTTCAAGGTGAGACCTGGCTCCTCTTCAGAGGTGACAGCAATGTCAGGATCCCTTTCTCGATGAAGCAGGGGAATCGACTATCATCTCGAGTTCAGGATGGGGAAAACGGGGCTCTTCTTGAGTTGTGGTGTGAAACTCGATGTTCCTTTCTAGCGGGGACGTGTAGGTCGGTGACCTTCCTGAGTTGCCTAAAGGGAATCAACTATCCTTTCAAGGCTCAAGAGGGAAGGTGGGATTTCTCTTGAGATGTTGCAGCAGAAAGGAGCCTCATCTCCTGTTGAGGGGAGAATCTCCTGGGGTTTCTCGAGTTGTGGCAGGAAACTTGGGTTTTCTGTTGAGTTGTGATGGGGACCTCAGGGACCTGTGTTGCCTCAGGGAAGTCAAGTATCCATTCGAGTTGTGAGGGGCCTCTTGGGATACCTCTCCAGTCAGTGCAGGGGCATAGGGCCTCATCACAAGTTGAGGCAGGAACCTCAGTGTTTCTCTCCAGTTCTGACACGGATCTTGGGTACCTATGGAGTTTCAACAGGGGAGTCAGGCCTCTTCTTGTGTGGAGACATGGAATTCTGCTTCCCTCTCGAGGTGTAAAAGTGGTGTCAGGCCTCCTGTCGAGCTGAGGTAGGGATCTGGGGCTATTTCTAGAGGTGCCACGGAGCTCTCAATCCTCCCTTCATGTTGTGAGTTGATACTCAGGGTTGCATTGGAGTCGTTGCAGGGGAATCAGGCCTTATCTCGAGTGGATGGGGGACATTGGAGTTTTTTCGAATTGTGGCACCACCCCTGGAGTTCCTCTCTAGTTTCAAGGTGGGACCGGTCTCCACTTGAAGTGCGACAGGAACATCAGGATTCCTTTGCAGACGATCAGGGGAATGGACCCTCATCTCGAGATTAGGAGGGGAAAACGGGGCTCTTTTTGAGTTGTCGAGGGAACCTCGGTGTTCCTCTTGAGTGGGGATGGGTATCTAGGGGAACTTCCTGAGTTGCATAAAGGGTGTCCAGTACCCTTTTGTGTTTCAAGAGGGAACGTGGGATTCCTCTAGAGACATTGCTCTGGTAAAGGGCCTCATCTCGAATTGAGTGGAGATTCTCGTGGTTTTTTTCGAGTTGCAGCAGGAAGCTTGGGGATCCTCTTGAGTTGTGATGGGGACTTCAAGGACTCGTTCGTCTTGCCTCACAGAAGTCAGGTCTCTTTTCGAGTAGTGAGGGGCACTTCAAGATTCCTCTGGAGTCGCTGCCTGACAATAGGGCCGCATCTGGAGTCCAGTCGGGAAACTCAGTGTTCCTCTCCAGGGGCGACAGTGATCTCGGGCTTCCTATCAAAGTTCAACTAGGGAGTCAGGCCTCATCTGGTGTTGAGGCATGGATATCTGTTTTCCTCTTGAGTTGTCAAATGGAAGTCGGCCTCCTGTCGAGTTCAGGCTGGAAATTTTGGCTTTTTCAAGAGGATCAGCAGGGGAGTGAGGCCTTGCATCCTGTTGTGAGGGTATACTTGGTGTTCCACTGGAGCCCGTGCAGGGGAATCAGGACTTATATGGAGCTGAGGGGGAACTTGGTGTCCTTTTTTCCTTGCAGCAGGATCCGTGGGGTTCCACTCGAGATTCAATAGGTGAGATGGCCTCCTCTTGTGGTGTGAGGGGAAGTTGGGATTCCTCTTGAGTTGAAGCAGGGAATGGGCCCTCATCTCCAGATGAGGTGGGAAACACCGGGCTCTTCTTGAGATGTGGCAGGAAACTTGGGTTTAATTTCGAGTTGTGACGGGGATCTCTGGGCCCCCTTGAGTTGCATGAAGGGAGTCATGCCTCCTCTCGAGTCTGGGGAGGGAACTCGGGATTGCTCTGTAGGCACTGTAGGAGAAAAGGGCCTCATCTCATGTTGACGGGTGAATCTCCTGGTTTTTCTCGAGTTGTACTGGGTGGCTTGGGATTCCCCTCCAGGTACCACGGGGAACTCAGGTAGCCTCTCGTGTTGCCTCAGGGAAGTCAAGTCTCCATGCAAGTTGCAAGGGGGAGTGTGGGATTTTTCTGGAGTCACGGCAGGGGAATCAGGCTTCAATTCTCATTGAAGGAGGAATCTCAAGTTGTTTCTGGAGTTGTGGAAGGAAATTTGGGTTCCCTTGAGTTGCCACAGGGACCTAAGGGAGCCTCTCATGTTGTCTCTGGGAAGTCAGGAATCCTTTCATGTTCTGAGAGGCATCTCGGGATTCCTCTTGTGTTGGTGCAGGGGACTAGGACCTCATCTTGACTTGAGGTGGGAAACTCAGGGTTCCTCTCCAGTTCTTACAGGGATCTCGGGCTTTTTATGGAGATTCCTCTGCGGAGTCAGACATTGTCTCATGTTGAGGAATGGAACTCTGGTTCCCTCTTGAGATGTAAAAAGGGTGTCAGGCCTCCTCTCGAGTTGAAGTAGGGATTTGGGGCTATTTCAAGAGATGTCACTGGTTCTCAGTCCTCCCATCGTGTTGTGAGTTGATACTTGGGGTTACATTCGAGTCATTGCAGGAGAATCAGGCCTTATCTCGAGTGGATTGGTACATTGGGGTCTTCTCAAATTGTGACTCGACCCCTGGAGTTCCTCTTGAGTTTAAAGGTGAGACCAGCCTCCTCTTGTGTTGCGATGGGAACTTTGGCATTCCTTTTCAGATGAAGCATGGGAATGGATCCTTATCTTGAGATGAGGAGGGGAAAACGGGGCTCTTCTTGAGTTGTGGCGGGAAACTTGGGTTGCCTATCGAATGGAGACCAGTACGTTGGGGAACCTATCTAGCTGCATAATGCTTGTCAAGTACCCTTTCAAGGCTCAAAGGGTAAGGCACGATTTCTCTCAAGACGCTGCAGCAGAAAAGGACCTCATCTCACATTGAGGGGTGAATCTCCTGGCTTTTCTCGCATTGGGGAGGAAACTCGGGCTTCCCTCGAGTTTCTACGAGGACCTGAGGGAGCCTCTCATGTTGTCTCTGGGAAGGCAGGAATCCTTTGTGTTGTGAGGGGCCTCTTGAGATTCCTCTCGAGTTGGTGCAGTGGACTAGGGCCTCATCTCGAGTTGAGGCAGGAAGCTCAGTGTTGCTCTTTAGTTCTGAAAGTGATTTCAAGTTTCCTATGGAGATTCCACTGGGCAGTCAGTCATCGTCTCATGTTGAGGCATGGAATTCCAGTTCCCTCTTGAGGTGTAAAAGGGATGTCAGGTCACCTGTCGAGTTGAGGTAGGGATCTGGGGCTATTTCTAGAGGTGCCACGGGGCTCTGAGTCCTCCCTTTCTGTTGTCAGTTTTTACTCACTGTTACATTCGAGTCATTTCAGGGGAATCAGGCCTTTTCTCAAGTGGATGGGGGCATCGGGGTCTTCTAGAATTGTGGCACGACCCCTGGAGTTCCTCTCAAGTTTCACAATCAGACTGGCCTCCTCTTGAGGTGTGACGGGAACGTCGGGATTCCTTTCCAGACAAAGCAGGGGAATGGACCTTCATCTTGATATGAGGAGGGGAAAAGGGTCTCTTCTTGAGTTGAGGCAAGAAACTCAGTGTTCCTCTCAAGTGCAGATGGGTTTGTCAGGAATTCTTGAGTTGCCTAAAGGGTGTCAAGTACCCTTTTGTGGCTCAAGAGGAAAGGTGGTATTTCTCTCTCGAGATGCTGCAGTGGAAAAGGCCCTCATTTTGCATTGAGGGGAGAATCTCATGTTTTTTTTCGGGTTGGGCTGGGAAGATTTGGGTTCCTCTGGAATTGCAACGGGGACCTTAGGGACCCTCTCGGATTGCCTCAGAGAAGTCAGGTCTCTTTTCGAGTTACAACGGGCACGTCGGGATTCCTCTTGAGTCGCTGCCGGCAAACAGGGCCGTGTCTAGACTTCAGTCAGGAAAAACCAGTGTTCCTCTCCTGCGGTGACAAGGATCTTGGGCTTTTTATCAAGGTTCAACTAGGGAATCAGGCCTCGTCTGGGGTCAAGGCATGGAACTCTGCATTCCTCTCGATTTGTCAAAGGGGTGTCAGGGCTCCTGTCAAGTTCAGGTGGGGAATCTGGGCTTTTTCAAGAGGATCAGCAGGGGAGACTGGCCTCCCATCCTGTTGTGAAGGGATACTCGGTATTCCATTGGAGCCAGTGCAGGGCAATCAGGACTTATCTGGAGCTGAGGGGGAACTTGGTGTCCTTTTTCCTAGCAGCAGGATCTGCGGTTTCCACTCGAGCTTCAGTAGGTGAGGCAGGCCTCCTCTTGTGGTGTGAGGGGAAGTTGGAATTCCCATTGAGTTGAAGCAGGGAATGAATGGGCCCTCATCTCCAGATGAGGTGGGAAACATGGGGCTCTTCTCAAGGTGTGGTGGAAAACTCGGGTCTCATCTCGAGTTGTGCTGAGGATCTCTGGGCCCCTTTCAGTTGCATGAAAGGAGTCAAGCCTCCTCTCTAGTTCTGTGAGTGAACTCTGGATTCCTTCCTAGGCTCTGCAGGAATAAGGGGCCTCCTCTCACATTGATGGGGGAATCTCGTGGTTTTTCTCCAGTTGCGGTGGGAGTGATTTTGGCTCCCCCCAAAAATAAAGTCAGCCACTGTTTCCCCATCTATTTTCCATGAAGTGATGGGGCTGAATGTCATTATCTTTGTTTCTGAATGTTGAGCTTTAAGACAACTTTTCCACTCTCTGAGTGTTAAGCTCAATACCCAAAAACTGGCAGAGGGAACCTGATTCTCTCTGTGTGGCACTGAAACTGTGCGGCCAAGCAACAGCTTGAGAATTCATCCAATCGCTATTCCCTTACCTCTGACGGAGCTCCCATTGCTGTAGCCCTTGGTAGTTTGGAAACAACCAGACCCTAACACCTCTCCAAGTAGGCCTTCAGCCTAGTTCATCTGAAAATGCAATAGCGGAGGTGAGGACAGTAAGGCACCCAGTCATGTCTCACACACTCCTGCAGACTGTCCCTTCATGGGCAGTAACTCTAGAAGCTAGGAATGTCTTTGCAAGGCTCTCAAAATGCAGGGTAGAAACTCAGCCATGACTCTGGTATTTCGGCCCTCTGAGCATTTCTGGAGGTCTCACGTTGTAGAAGCTAACCCATTCCTTCCAAATAATGGCTTGCAAACACATGGTGGTTGGCTGCCTCTTCTTCACAGAAGGAAGGCAGCTTTCCCTGCATCCTGCGAACTCTGCTTAACAGCCTGGGGGAAAAGACGTACTTGGAGTTCTTTTCTAAGGAGCTGTTTCCCCTGATTTGAGCTGTGGTAGGGGACCCACAAAAACAGGGGAAGGCAAAACCACACCCACATGTCTTTGCTCTGTAGGAGAGCTCTAGTGAACTGGTCTGTCAAGAACGTTTTTGGCTCCTACAGGGACACATTCTGTGTATGAAGCTGCATTCCCAACATAGCGGCATAGGAAGCATGATACTCTCTGTGCAGCTCTGAAAAGGTGCAGCCAAGCAACAACTTCAGAATCAATCCAATTGCTCTTTCCTTACCTCTGACAGAGCTCCCATTGCTGTAGCCCTTGGCAGTTTGGGAATAACCGGACCCTAACCCCTCTCCAAGTAGGCCTGGGTCCTAGTTAGAATGTAAAGACAATAGTGAGGCTGAGGCCAGTAAGGCGCCAGTCATGTCTCACACACTGCTGAAGCCTGATCCTTCATGGGCAGTAATGCTAGAAGCTAGGAATGTCTTTGGAAGGCTCACAAAGGGCACGGTAGAATCTTGGGCATGACTCTGGAATTTCGGTCCTCTGAGCAGATCTGGAGGTCTCCCGTTGTAGAAGCTTACCTTTTCCTTCCAAATACAGGTTTGCAAATACATGCCGGTTGGCTGCCTCTTGTTCCCCTAGGGAAGCTGGCTTTCCCTGCCACCTGCGAACTCCACTTCCCAGGTTGTGGGAAAAGCGCTTCTTGGGAGTCCTTCCTCATGGGCTGTTTCCCATGATCCTGGGGCTGAGGTAGGGAACCACACATGCAGGGGAAGGCAAAACTTCACCCACATCTTTTTGCTCTGTTGGAGAGCTCTAGTGAACCTGAGTCTGTCAGGAACATTCTAGGCTCCTACGGAGACACACTATGTGAGTGAAGCTGCATACCCAACATAGGGGAACACGGAGCCTGACTCTCTCTGTTCGGTGCAGAATCTGTGAGGCCAAGCATCAGCTTTAGAATCCATCCAATTGCTCTTCCCTTACCTCTGACAGAGCTCCCATTGCTGTACCCCTGGGCAGTTAGGAAACAACCAGACTCTAACCCCTCTCCAAGTATGCCTGTGTCCTAGATGGAATGTAAAGGTGATAGAGGAGCTGAAGCTAGTAAGGCAGCAGTCATGTCTCACACACTCCCACAGCATGCTCCGACATGGGAACTTATGCTAGAACCTAGGGAGGTCTTTGCAAGGTTCACAAAGGGCAGAATAGAATCTAGGCCCAGACTCTGGAATTTCAGTCCTCTGAGCAGATCTGGAGGTCTCCCATTGTAGAAGCTGACACGTTCCTTCCAAATAAAGGCTTGCAAACACATGCCGGTTGGCTGCCTCTTCTTCCCCGAAGGAGGCTTGCTTTCCCCGCATCCTGTGAATGCCTTTTCCCAGACTGAGGGAAAAGCGCTTTTTGGAGGTCTTTCCTCATGGGATCTTTCCCCTGATCCTGGAGCTGAGGTAGGGGACCCACACACGCAGTATAAGACAAAAGTTCATCCACACCTCTTTGCTATGTAGGAGAGCTCTAGTGAACCTAAATCTGTCAGAAACATTCTTGGCTCCTATGGAGACACGAATCTGCATACCCAACATAGGGGCACAGGGAGCCTGATTCTCTCTGTGTGGTTCAGAAACTGTGCAGCCAGGCAACAGCTTGATAATACATTTATTTAATTGCTCTTCCCTTACCTGTGACAGAGCTCCCATTGCTGTAGCCCTTGGCAGTTTGGAAACAACCTGACCATAACCCCTCCCCAAGTAGGCCTGGGTCCTAGGTCGAATGGAGAGGCAACAGTGGAACTGACACCGATAAGGCGTCAGTCATGCCTCACACATGCCCGCAGCCTGCTCCTTCATGGGCAGTAACGCTAAAAGCTAGGAATGTCTTTACAAGGCTCTCAAATTGCAGGGTAGAATCTCAGCCATGACTCTGGAATTTCGGCCCTCGGAGCATTTACGGAGTTCTCACGTTGTAGAAGCTAACCCATTCCTTCCAAATACAGGCTTGCAAACACACGCCGGTTGGATGCCTCTTCTTCCCGAAGGAGGCTTAGTTTCCCTGCATCCTGACAACTCTGCTTCCCAGCTTGCCAGAAAAGCGCTTTTTGGAGGGGTCTTTCCTCATGGGCTTTTACACAGAGCCTGGGGCCGATTTAGGGAACCCAAACTCACAGGGGAAGACAAAACCACATCTACACGTCTTTGCTCTGTAGGAGAGCTCTAGTGAAGCTAAGTCTGTCAGGAACATTCCTGGCTCCATGGACACACAGTCTGTGTGTGAAGCTGCATACCCAACATAGGGGCACAAAGAGCCTGATTCTCTCTGTGTGGCGCTCAAGCTGTTCGACCAAGCAACAGCTTGAGAATCCATCCAATTGCTCTTCCCTTACTTCTGACAAAGCTCCCATTGCTGTAGCCATTGACAGTTGGGAAACAACTGGACCCCAACCCCTCTCCAAGTAGGCCTGGGTCTTAGATCAGATGAAAAGGCAATAGCAGATCTGCAGTCAGTAAGGCACCAGTGATGTCTTACACACTCCCGCAGCCTACTCCTTCATGGGCAGTAATGCTAGAAGCTAGGAATGTCTTTGCAAGGCTCGCAAAGGGCAGGGGAGAATCTCAGCCCAGACTCTGGAATTTCAGTCCTCTGAGCAGATCTGGAGATCTCCCATTGTAGAAGCTAACACGTTCCTTTCAAATACAGGCTTGCAAACACACGCTGGTTAGCTACCTCTTCTTCCCCTAGGGGGGCTTGCTTTCCCTGCCTTCTGCAAGATCCACTTCCCAGGTGTGAGAAAAATGTTTCTTGGAGGTCTTTTCTCATAAGCTGTTTCCCTGAGCCTGCAGCTGAGATAGGGGTTCCACACTCACAGGGGAACGGAAAACCACATCCGAACGTCTTTGCTCTGTAGGAGAGCTCTAGTGAGCCTAAGTCTGTCAGGAATTTTCTTGGGTTCTACGGAGATACACTCTGCGTGTGAAGCTATACCCAACAAAGGGGCACAGGGTGCCTGTTTCTGTCCTTGGGGTACTGAAGCTGTGCAGCCAAGCAACAGCTTGAAAATCCATCCTACTACTAATGCCCTACCTCTGACAGAGCTCCCATTGCTCTATTCGTTGGCAGTTTGGAGACAACCGGACCCCACCCCCTATCCAAGTAGGCCTGGGGCCTAGTTTGCCTGGAAAGGCAATATCAGAGCTTAGGCCAGTAAGGCTCCCATTCATGTCTCACACGCTCTTGCAGGCTGCTCCTTCATGGGCAGTAACACTAGAAGATAGGAATGTCTTTGTAAAGCTGGTAAAGGGCAGGGGAGAATCTTGACCCTGACTCTCAAATTTCGGTCTTCTGAGCAGATCTTGAGGTCTCCCCTTGTAGAAGCTAATGCTCTCCTTCCAAATACAGGCTTGCAAAATCACACCGGTTTGCTGCCTCCGCTTCTGCAAAGGAGGCTCGCTTTCCCTGCATCCTGCAAACTCGGCTTATGAGCCTGCCCAAAAAGTGCTTCTTTGGTCTTTTCTCAGGGGCTGTTTACCCTGAGCCTGGGGCCGAGGTAGGGGAACCACACTCACAGGGGAAGGCAAAACCACATCCACACGTCTTTGCTGTGTAATAGAGGTCTAGTGAGCCTAAATCTGTCAGGAACATTCTGGGTTCCTATGGAGACACAGTTTGCTTGTGACCCTGCATACCCAAAATAGGTGCACAGGGCTCCTGTTTCTCTGTGAGGTGCACTGAAGCTTTGCGTCCAAGCAACAGCTTGTAAAGCTATCCAATTGCTCTTCCTTTAACTGCGACAGTGTTCCCATTTTGGAGACAACTGGGCCCCACCCCCTATCCAAGTAGGCCTGGGGCCTAGTTAAACTGGAAAGGCAAGAGTGGAGCTGAGGCCAGTGAGGCGCCAGTCATGTCTCACACATTCCCGCAGCCTGCTCCTTCATGGGCAGTAATGCTAGATGCTAGGAATGTCTTTTCAAGGCTCGCAAAGGTTGGCCCTGACTCTGAAATTTTGGTCTTCTGAGCAGCTCTTGAGGTCTCCCGTTGTAGAACCTAACATGTTCCTTCCAAATAATGGCTTGCAAACACGCGCCAGTTGGCTGCCTCTTCTTCTATGTGGGAGGCTCGCTTTGCCAGCATCCTGCGAACTCAGCTTCCCAGCCTGGGGGAAAAGTGCTTCTTGGGGGTCTTTCCTCAGGGGATGTTTCTCCTGAGCCTAGGGCCGAAGTAGGACACCCGCACTCACAGGGGAAGGCAAAACTTCATCCACACCTCTTTGCTCTGTAGGAGAGCTCTAGTGAGTTTAAGTCCGTCAGGAACATTCTTCGCACCTCTGAAGACACACTCTGTGTGAGGCTGCATACCTGTCCTAGGGGCACAAGGAGCCTGATTATCTCCCTGGAGCGCTGTAGCTGTGCGGCTGAGCAACAACTTAAAAATCCATCCGATTGCTCTTCCCTTAACTCTGACAGAGCTCCCATCGCTCTAACACTTGGCAGTTTGGAGACAACCGGATCAAAATCCCTCTCCAAGTAGGCCTGGTGCCTAGTTCGACTGGAAAGGCACTGTCCAAGGGAGAATGGGATATCTTTCCAGGAACCCTGGCTCCTGGGTTTTTAATGAGCTTCCTACCCAGCATCATCATTAATTGGGAAGTGTTGACATTGAGAATAAACTAGGGTGGAAATGTAAAAGGCTCTTTGAAAGAATGTGTCTACCAGCTGTGCATCTTATGGAGTATTTCATTTCCTCCCCAACCCTTGGAATGTGCTGGGAACAGGGCAGATTCTTCATTTTTATTGAATAATTTCTATTTCACATAATTATATCCATAGTGTCAGCAACACTATGAGGTATATTAGAGAAGTGATTGTCACAGTTGGTACTTCACAGATCAATAAAGAAAGAAAACTTTTTATTAGGAAGACTGTAAGAGAATTGCTAAGTTTATCCCACAAGGCTACTTTTAAAAAATGAAACAAATCTCTCCCATCATCACCAAGGCTATTGGAGGTCTGTTGACCCCATGCAAGGGAGGTTCTACCTCTCAGGATCCCCTGCTTCAGCATCTCCCTAAGCCAGCAACCTGGGACAGCTGAGTACACTTGAAGTTAGTTCCTTGACCAAGGGAGTTTTTTTGGAAGACAATTTTTTGACAGACAGGGGTGGGAGTAGGTTTTGGGATGTTTCAAGTGCAGTCCATTTATTGGGCACTCTATTTCTATTTCTGTTCCCTGGTGGCTCCGTTAGTAAAGAGTCTGCCTTCAGTGTGGGAGACACGGGTTCAATCCCTGGGTCAGAAGATCTCCTGGAGAAGGAAATGACAGACCACTCCAGTGTTCTTGCCTGAAGAATTCAGTGGACTGAGGAGCCTGGTGGGCTACAAAGGGTTAGACACAGCTGAGTGACTGAACAGTTATTTCTAGTATTATTTCATCAGCTCCACCTCAGATCATCAGGCATTATATCCTAGAGGTTGGGGCCCCCTGCTTTAGTTCCCTCTTTCATCTTCTACACAGCTCCGGCCTGCTTCCTCCCCTCTTCCACCTGCAGAACTACCTGCTGGGCTTCTCTTAGTGTGACTAACAGTCTCCTTCCCTCACTTCCTTTCCTCTGAGTCCCTTCTCCTAACTGGGTTTCCCTGATCTCCATTTAGGCACTTTTACCCCAGGTAGTGCCAGTGGTAAAAAACCTACCTGCCAATGTAGGAATCCAATGATTTTGAGTATTTTTGATATGCTGATTTACTATCTCTATCTTTTCTTTGGCCAGGTGTTCAGATTTATACATTTTTAATGAGGTTGTTTGTTCCAGATTTTTTTTGTATAGTTGGAGAACAATCCTTTATCAAATATATATATATATATTTTTAAGTAGATTTTAACTTTTTTTTTGTTTGTTTGAAAATATTTATTATATAACAAAACATAGATATTCTGGAAAACAATCAGATGAATGCACTTGAAAAGTTTTGTTTTTTTTTTTTTTTAAGTCTCTCACTGTTTCCATTGTTTCCCCATCTATTTGCCACAAAGTGATGGGACTGCATGCCATGATCTTAGTTTTTTGAATGTTGTTTTGTTTTTTTTTTTAAATTATTTAATTAGTATACATGTGTTCCCCATCCTGAACCCTCCTCCCTCCTCCCTCCCCACACCATCCCTCTGGGTCGTCCCAGTGCACCAGCCCCAAGCATCCAGCATCGTGCATTGAACCTGGAACTTAAAAGCTTCTGCACATCAAAGGAAACTATTAGCAAGGTGAAAAGACAGCCTTCAGAATGGGAGAAAATAATAGCAAATGAAGCAACCGACAAACAACTAATCTCAAAAATATACAAGCAATTCCTACAGCTCAACTCCAAATATATATTTTTAAATATATTTTTCTGTGGCTTGTGTTTAAATTTTGTGAATAAGATTTTTAACAGTTTAAATTTATAATTTTTTAAAGTTCATATTATAAATTTTATGTCCTTTTGTGGATAGACATTAGTGTTTTATTTTTCTTTTTTGGTTAAATTTCATAACCAAAACTAAGGTACTATAGATAGAGTTTTAAGCAAAGCTGAGGTACCATAGATACAGTTTTGCCTTTTGTCTGTTGAGAAGTTTGAGTGAGGTTGGTGTAAGTTGTAAAATTATTTCTACATTCATTTGACTGGATATGGCTTTCAATTATTTGTATAATTGGTTTTGGAAATGTCACGGGAAGTCAGTTTCCCCAAGGGAAACTGGGTAGGTTCCATGAAACATGAACTGTCTTTGATCCCTGGCAATCACTTTCTGCTTCTTCTGGCCTTTAATTTGACTTGTTTGGATATCTCATACTAGTGGAATCACAGAACGTTTGTCCTTTTTTGGTCTGGTTTATTTCACTTAATATAATGACCATAAGGTTCGTCCACATTGTAGCATTGTCAGAATTACCAACTTTGAAGGGCCAAATCATATTCCATTGTGTGTATACTATAGTTTGTTTATGGAATTGGCTGTCAATGGACACTTAGATTGCTTCTGTTTTTTGGCCAGTTTGAATCATGCTGTTGTGTCTATGACTGCAGAAATATGCGTTTATTCAGCCCCCTTTTCCAAATTTTTTGGGTACATAGCATGAATTAGAATTTAAATATCTATTTATTCCATGTGTTAGTTTTGGAGTAATTTCTGTAATGTCTTGCGCAGTAGCAGAACCATTTCAGTTTACCTTTTTGTATGGTAGAATACTGCTCAAGGTTTTGAATATACCCTGTGTTGCATATTCATTCACCCACCGATGGACACTTGAATGGGTTCAACCTTTGGGCTATTGTGAATAAGGTAGCTATGAATATTTGTGTACCAGTTTTCACTTGAATTATTAACAAATACATAGTACTATATATGAAAGAAACCACAAGGACCTACTGTATAGTTTAAGAAACTGTATTGAATATGGGTTTAACCTTGTTTTTTCCCTGTTTCATGGTAGCAGCTGAATTTTTTTCCCTGTTTCATTGGTCTCTAGCTGTTTGACAAACAGAATAGAAGTAGCTTATCCTGTTTGCACTTCTAGCCCATCTAAGTAAGGTTCTGTTAAAACCTAAACTTTCATATTTTCCTTCACAAGTGATAATCCATGTATATATTAATCATGGAAGCAAATTTCAAAATATAGCAATTAATTTAAATGTCCTAGTTTTTCAATAGTGCTCTAAATTACCAGGGATAAATTATTACTCTAGAACACTTTGGTAGAGAAAGTAATTTAGTGGGTGTCCTAGTATAGCAGTCAATTAGGGGTAAGGATAGGAACATCTAGGGCTTCTGATGTCATCTGTCATAATCCTTTCCCCATGAGCAGGTCAGTCAGTGACAGAACTGGGATTTGAACCCACATCTGAATGACTCCAGAGCCTGTGCTCTTTGTGTTAGATCATAGAGGAATGGGGAATGTTATAATTCTTTTATTCAGGTTGATACTTGTTATATTCTTCAAGCTCTTATTTTCTTCTCCAGCATGTCCTGAAATCAAAGTTAACGAAGCTAATGAAGGCTTCTCAGCAATCCAAAAGAAACAGTAAGTTACTTGAAGACTGTCCTCCTGGTGTTATTCCTTGATTTGAAATGACACATGTTCTCATGTACTCTCTCCTGTTCTCACTATACTAGAAGCAAAATGTGGCATTTTGAGACCAGAGAGTACAACTTTCTCTCAGGACAATAATTCTGATAGTAACGTTGAAGATGTGGTTGAAACATTTCCCAAACCATCACCCTGGTTTGATGGCATCTGTCATCCTGCCTTCCCATCGCCTGAGCCTGTTTCAAAACTTCACAAGTCTGTAGCAGACCTTGGTCGTACAAAGGTAAGTTGTTCTGTTTGTAACTCTTCTTTCCCTGTATTTATTCACATACCAGTCCCCTGATCCTTATGGTGACAAAAAGGATCCCACCACAGAAATAGAAGGCCTCAAAGTCACAATATGAAATGGTGTGATAATAAAAGCCATATATGTGCATGATTCAGATTTATAAATATTGGCATACTAAGTATGCCATTATGAAAGAAAAGAATTACAAAGCACTGAGGAAAAACAACTAGATGAATATGAAGATGGGGAGGAGGATGAACGGGAAGAATTCCTTTAATAAGGACAAGATGAATATAAAATGGAATGAGGGTGAAGATGAGACAGCTATTATACAAACACAACAGAAATAGTGGGGTCAGTCAGATCAGGAACTCTATATTATAAATATGCAATAAATTATTTCAAATTAAGCTTAAGAAGAGAAAGTGGGATTGTAAAAAAACAATGCTCATACTCTTTTGAATAACATATAGCTGATTTTTATGAAGAACTAAAAAAAATGTGTTCCTTATTTTTTTTGGTGGTTGTTTTCGAGGGTGGTGGTGGTTCTTGTTTTTTCATTAAATTGAAGTGTAGTCAGTTTAAAATACTGTGTAAGTTTCAGTTGTACAGCAATGTGATTTGTTTATACTTGTGTATGTATGTATGTATGCATGTATGCGTGTGTGTGTGTGTGTGTGTGTATGTGTGTGTATATATATATATATATATATTAATATAGTTCCCTCTGGAAGTTCATTTAAATTTGAAGTGATTTCTCTTTTTAAAAAAATTCTCACTTTGAAATTAATGAAACGATGTCTTCTATTTAACCTAGCAAAACTTTCGTTTAGAGATAATTCAAGATGAGCCCTGTTTTAGGCCTTCGGAGATGTATTATGAATTAAGAATTTCTGCCCCTTCTGTTTCTTATGGTTTCTAACTTCAGTTCAGTTCAGCTGCTCAGTCGTGTCCGATACTAAATACTTAATGCATTTATTTAATTTATCTTACTGTTTGCTATAACCTTGGTGGGTGTTTTATATCTTTCTGAAAATAAAGAGGAAATACGTAAGCATTTTATCTATTCTTTTTACTAAAATTATAATTTATAATTTTATAAATGAGATTCTTAATCTCTCTTAATTAAATGAGAAAATTTTCAGCTGTAACAGTCTGAAAGAAGAAATGTAGAAGTATAATTTTTCCTCTGGAGAGATTCTGATTTCTTTTTTTCTGAATGTCAGCAAATAATGAGTAATTACATACGCTAAATGAATGAAATCATGATTTATGCTTTTTTCTTATATAGGCTACTTGTTATTATTAAATCATAAGGAAAGAAAAAATTACCACCAGAGTTTATAAAATTATCTGTGGAAGATAATTTTTCTTTAAAAAATATCTCTAGCAACATGTACATTCCAGGTTATTTTTATTTATTTATTTATTTTAATTGGAGGCTAGTTACTTTACAATATTGTAGTGGTTTTGCCATACATGGACATGAATCAGCCATGGATGTACATGTGTTCCCCATCCTGAACTCCCCTCCCACCTCCCTCCTCATCCCATCCCTCTGGGTCACTCCAGTGCACCACCCTTGAGCACCCTGTCTCATGCATCGAACCTGGACTGGCAATCTGTTTCCCATATGATAATATACATGTTTCAATGCTATTCTCTCAAGTCATCCCACCCTTGCCTTCTCCCATAGAGTCCAAAATACTGTTCTTTACATCTGTGTCTCTTTTGCTGTCTCACATATAGGGTTTTCGTTACCATCTTTCTAAATTCCATATATATGCGTTAGTATACTGTATTGGTTTTTTTTTTTTTTTTTGCTTACTTCACTCTGTATAATAGGCTCCAGTTTCATCCACCTCATTAGAACTGATTCAAATGTATTCTTTTTAATGGCTGTGTAATAGTCCATTATGTATATGTACCATGACTTTCTTATCCATTCGCCTGCTGATGGACATCTAGGTTGCTTCCATGTCCTGGCTATTATAAACAGTGCTGCGATGAACATTGTGTCTCTTTCCCTTCTGGTTTCCTCAGTGTGTATGCCCAGCAGTGGGATTGCTGGGTCGTATGGCAGTTCTATTTCCAGTTTTTTAAGAAATCTCCACACTGTTCTCCATAGTGGCTGTACTAGTTTGCATTCCCACCAACGGTGTAAGGGGGTTCCCTTTTCTCCACACCCTCTCCAGCATTTATTATTTGTAGACTTTTGGATCGCAGCCATTCTGACTGGTGTGAAATGGTACCTCATAGTGGTTTTGATTTGCATTTCTCTGATAATGAGTGATGTTGAGCATCTTTTCATGTGTTTGTTAGCCATCTGTATGTCTTCTTTGGAGAAATGTCTATTTAGTTCTTTGGCCCATTTTT
>NW_011494901.1:7068272-7069203 GCF_000754665.1 Bison bison bison
TTCCAATCCATGAACATGGTATATTTCTCCATCTGTTAGTGTCCTCTTTGATTTCTTTCACCAGTGTTTTATAGTTTTCTATATATAGGTCTTTAGTTTCTTTAGGTAGATATATTCCTAAGTATTTTATTCTTTCCGTTGCAATGGTGAATGGAATGATTACCTTAATTTCTCTTTCAGTTTTCTCATTATTAGTGTATAGGAATGCAAGGGATTTCTGTGTGTTGATTTTATATCCTGCAACTTTACTATAGTCATTGATTAGTTCTAGTAATTTTCTGGTGGAGTTTTTAGGGTTTTCTATGTAGAGGATCATGTCATCTGCAAATAGTGAGAGTTTTACTTCTCCTTTTCCAGTCTGGATTCCTTTTATTTCTTTTTCTGCTCTGATTGCTGTGGCCAAAACTTCCAAAACTATGTTGAATAGTAATGGTGAAAGTGGGCACCCTTGTCTTGTTGCTGACTTTAGAGGAAATGCTTTCAATTTTTCACCATTGAGGATAATGTTTGCTGTGGGTTTGTCATATATAGCTTTTATTATGTTGAGGTATGTTCCTTCTATTCCTGCTTTCTGGAGTAGTTTTTTTTTTATCATAAATGGATGTTGAATTTTGTCAAAGGCTTTCTCTGCATCTATTGAGATAATAATATGGTTTTTATTTTTCAATTTGTTAATGTGGTGTATTACATTGATTGATTTGCAGATATTGAAGAATCTTTGCATCCCTGGGATAAAGCCCACTTGGTCATGGTGTATGGTCTTTTTAATGTGTTGTTGGATTCTGATTGCTAGAATTTTGTTAAGGATTTTTGCATCTATATTCATCAGTGATATTGGCCTGTAGTTTTCTTTTTTGTGGGATCTTTGTCAGGTTTTGGTATTAGGGTGATGGTGGCCTCATAGAATGAGTTTGGAAGTTTACCTTCCTCT
>NW_011494901.1:7069303-7107772 GCF_000754665.1 Bison bison bison
GTTTCTTGATGAGTCTGGCTAATGGTTTGTCAATTTTATTTGTCCTTTCAAAGAACCAGCTTTTGGTTTTGTTGATTTTTGCTATGGTCTCTTTTGTTTCTTTTGCATTTATTTCTGCTCTAATTTTTAAGATTTCTTTCCTTCTACTAACCCCGGGGTTCTTCATTTCTTCCTTTTCTAGTTGATTTAGGTGTAGAGTTAGGTTATTTATTTGACTTTTTTTCTTGTTTCTTGAGGTGTGCCTGTATTGCTATGAACTTTCCCCTTAGGACTGCTTTTACCGTGTCCCACAGGTTTTGGGTTGTTGCGTTTTCATTTTCATTTGTTTCTATGCAAATTTTGATTTCGTTTTTGATTTCTTCTGTGATTTGTTGGTTATTCAGCAGCGTGTTGTTCAGCCTCCATATGTTGGAATTTTTAATAGTTTTTCTCCTGTAATTGAGATCTAACCAGCACCATTTGTTAAAGAGACTACCTTTTGCCCATTGTGTATTCTTGGCTCCTTTGTCATTGATAAGGTGCCCATAGGTGCATGGATTTATCTCTGGGCTTTCTATTTTGTTCCACTGATCTATATTTCTGTCTTTGCGCCAGTACCATACTGCCATGATGACTGTAGCTTTGTATTATAGCCTGAAGTCAGGCAGGTTAATTCCTCCAGTTCCATTCTTCTTTCACAAGATTGCTTTGGCTATTCGAAGTTTTTTTGTATTTCCATACAAATTGTGATATTATTTGTTCTAGTTCTGTGAAGAATACCGTTGGTAGCTTGATAGGGATTGCATTGAATCTATAGATTGCTTTGGGTAGTATACTCATTTTCACTATATTAATTCTTCCAACCCATGAACATGGTATATTTCTCCATCTATTTGTGTCCTCTTTGATTTCTTTCAACAGTGTTTTATAGTTTTCTATATATATAGGTCTTTTGTTTCTTTAGGTAGATATATTCCTAAGTATTTTATTCTTTCCGTTGCAATGGTGAATGGAATGATTACCTTAATTTCTCTTTCAGTTTTCTCATTATTAGTGTATAGGAATGCAAGGGATTTCTGTGTGTTAATTTTATATCCTGCAACTTTACTATATTCGTTGATTAGCTCTAGTAATTTTCTGGTGAAGTCTTTAGGGTTTTCTATGTAGAAGATCATGTCAGCTGCAAACAGTGAACGTTTTACTTCTTCTTTTCCAGTCTGGATTCCTTTTATTTCTTTTTCTGCTCTGATTGCTGTGGCCAAAACGTCCAAAACTATGTTGAATAGTAGTGGTGAGAGTGGGCACCCTTGTCTTGGTCCTGACTTTAAGGGAAATGCTTTCAATTTTTCACCACTGAGGATAATGTTTGCTGTGAATTTGTCATATACAGCTTTTATTTTGTTGAGGTATGTTCCTTCTGTTCCTGCTTTCTGAAAAGTTTTTATCATAAATAGATGTTGAATTTTGTCAAAGGCTTTCTCTGCATCTATTGAGATAATCATATGGTTTTTATCTTTCAATTTGTTAATGTGGTGTATTACATTGATTGATTTGCGGATACTGAAAAATCCTTGCATCCCTGGGATAAAGCCCACTTGGTCATGATGTATGATCTTTTTAATATGCTGTTAGATTCTGTTTGCTAGAATTTTGTTAAGGATCCTTGCATCTATATTCATCAGTGATATTGGCCTGTAGTTTTCTTTTTTTGTGGCATCTTTGTCTGGTTTTGGTACTAGGGTGATGGTGGCCTCCTAGAATGAGTTTGGAAGTTTACTTTCCTCTGCAATTTTCTGGCAGAGTTTCAGTAGGACAGGTGTTCGTTTGTCTCTACATTTTTGGTAGAATTCAGCTGTGAAGCCGTCTGGACCTGGGCTTTTGTTTGCTGGAAGATTTCTGATTACAATTCCAATTTCCATGCTTGTGATGGGTCTGTTAAGATTTTCTATTTCTTCCTGGTTCAGTTTTGGAAAGTTATACTTTTCTAATAATTTGTCCATTTCTTCCACGTTATCCATTTTATTGGCATATAGTTGCTGATAGTAGTCTCTTATGATCCTTTGTATTTCTGTGCTGTCTGTTGTGATTTCTCTATTTTCATTTCTAATTTTATTGATTTGATTTTTCTCCCTTTGTTTCTTGATGAGTCTGGCTAATGGTTTGTCCACTTTATTTATCTTCTCAAAGAAACAGCTTTTAGCTTTGTTTATTATGGTCTCTTTTGTTTCCTTTGCATTTCTTTCTGCCCTAATTTTTAAGATTTCTTTCTTTCTACTAAGCCTGGGGTTCTTCATTTCTTCCTTTTCTAGTTGCTTTAGGTGTAGGGTTAGGTTATTTATTTGACTTTTTTCTTGTTTCTTGAGGTAAGCCTGTATTGCTATGAGCCTTCCCCTTAACACTGCTTTTACAGTGTCCCATAGGTTTTGGGTTGTTTTGTTTTCATTTTCCTTCATTTCCATGCATATTTTGATTTCTTTTTTGATTTCTTCTGTGATTAGTTGGTTATTCAGCAGCGTGTTGTTCAGCCTCCATATGTTGGCATTTTGAATAGTTTTTCTCCTTTAATTGACATCTAATCTTACTGCATTGTGGTCAGAAAAGAGGTTTGGAATGATTTCATTTTTTTTTTTTTTTTGGATTTACCAAGGCTAGATTTATGACCCAGGATGTGATCTATCCTGGAGAAGGTTCCATGTGCACTTGAGAAGAAAAAGGTGAAAATCATTGTTTGGAGTGAAATGTCCTATAGATATCATTTAGGTCTAACTGGTCCATTGTATCATTTAAAGTTTGTGTTTCCTTGTTAATTTTCTGTTGAGTTGATCTATCCATAGATGTGAGTGGGGTATTAAAGTCTCCCACTGTTATTGTGTTATTGTTAATTTCCACTTTCATCCTTGTTAACATTTGCCTTACATATTGTGGTGCTCGTATGTTGGTGCATATATATTTATAATTGTTATATCTTCTTCTTGGATTGATCCATTGGTCATTATGTAGTTTCTTTCTTTGTCTCTTTTCACAGCCTTTATTTTAAAGTCTATTTTATCTGATATGAGTATTGCTACTCCTGCTTTCTTTTGGTCTCCATTTGCATCAAATAACTTTTTCCAGACCTTCACTTTCAGTCTGTATGTGTCCCCAGTTTTTATGTAGTCTTTTGTAGACAACATATATAGGGGTCTAGTTTTTGTATCTATTCAGCCAGTCTTTGTCTTTTGGTTGGGGCACTCAACCCACTTACATTTAAATTAATTATTGATAAGTATGATCCCGTTGCCATTTACTTTGTTGTTTTGGGTTCATGTTTATACACCTTTTCTTTGTTTCCTGTCTAAAGAAGATCCTTTAGCATTTGATGAAGAGCTGTTTTGGTGGTGCTGAATTCTCTCAGCTTTTGCTTATCTGTAAAGCTTAATCTGGGTTGTAGGTTTTTCTCTTTCATCACTTTAAGTATGTCCTGCCATTCCCTTCTGGCCTGAAGAGTTTCTATCGAAAGATCAGCTGTTATCCTTATGGGTTTCCTCTTGTGTGTTATTTGTTGTTTTTCCCTTGCTGCTTTTAATATTTGTTCTTTGTGTTTGATCTTTGTTAATTTAATTAACGTGTGTCTTGGGGTGTTTTGCCTTGGGTTTATCCTGTTTGGGACTCTCTGGGTTTCTTGGACTTGGGTGACTATTTCCTTCCCCATTTTAGGGAAGTTTTCAACTATTATCACCTCAAGTATTTTTTCATGGCCTTTCTTTGTGTCTTCTTCTTCTGGGACTCATCTGACTCGAATGTTGGGGCATTTAGCATTGTCCCAGAGGTCTCTGAAGTTGTCCTCATTTCTTTTAATTCTTTTTTCTTTTTTCCTCTCTGCTTCATTTATTTCTACCATTCTATCTTCTACCTCACTTGTCCTATCTTCTGCCTCTGCTATTCAACTGTTGGTTCCTTCCAGAGTGTTTTTGATCTCACTTATTGCATTATTCATTATTGATTGACTCTTTTTTATTTCTTCTAGGTCCTTGATAAACATGTCTTGCATTTTCTTAATCCTTGTCTCCAGGCTATTTATCTGTAACTCTATTTTTTTTTTCAAGATTTTGGATCATTTTTACTATCATTATTCTGAATTCTTTTTCAGGTAGACTCCCTATCTCCTCCTCTTTTGTTTGGTTTCGTGGGCATTTATCATGTTCCTTTACCTGCTGAGTATTCCTCTGCTTTTTCATCTTGTTTAGATTGCTGTGTTTGGGGTGGCCCTTCAGTAGTCTGGCAGTTTGTGGTTCCTCTTTATTGTGGAGGTTCTTTGCTGTGGGTGGGGTTGGATGGTTGGCTTGTCAAGATTTCATGGTTAGGGAAGCTTGTGTTGGTGTTCTGGTGGGTGGAGCTGGATTTCTTCTGTCTGGAGTGCAATGAAGTGTCCAGTAGTGAGTTTTGAGATGTCTATGGGTTTGGTGTGACTTTGTGCAGCCTGTATATTGAAGTTCAGGGCGATGTTCCTGTGTTTCTGGAAAACTTGCATGGCTCGTCTTGCTCTGGAACTTGTTGGCTCTTGGGTGGTGCTTGGTTTCAGTGTAGATATGGAGGATTTTGGATGAGCTCTTGTTGATTAATGTTCCCAGGAGTCAGGAGTTCTCTGTTATTCTCAGGTTTTGGACTTAAGCCTCCTGTCTCTGGTTTTCAGTCTTATTCTTACAGTAACCTCAAGACTTCTCCATCTATACAGCATCAGTGATAAAAACATATAGGTTAATGATGAAAGATTAACCAAAGATCAAACACAAAGATTAACCAAACACAAAGATCAAACACAAAGAACAAACACTCCTCCACAGTGAGGAACACCTGGAGAGGTTCACAGAGTTACATGGAGAAGAGAAGAGGAGATAGAGGTGACCAGGAGTAGGAGAGGGGGAATCAAAAGGGAAGAGAACAAGCTAGCCAGTAATCAATTCCCTATGTGCTCTCCACAGTCTAGACCCCTTGGAGAGGTTCACGGAGTTACAAAGAGAAGAGAAGAGGGAGGAAGGAGACAGAGGTGACCAGGAGGAGAAAAGGGTGAATGAAAGGGAGAGAGACAGATCCAGGCACTAATCAGGTCCCTAAGTATTCTCCACAGTCCAGAACACACAAAGAGATTCAGAGTTGGGTAGAAAAGAGAAGGGGGAGGGAGGAAATAGAGGTGATCTGGTGGAGACAAAGCAGAGTCAAAAAGGGGGGAGAGCAACCAAGCCAGTAATCACACTCCCAAGTAAAAATGGGTACTGAAGATTGGGTTCTTAAAGGTACAAAATTGATAACAAATACCAAAAAGCAAAGATTAAAAATCTAGAGTAGAGGTTAGACTCTGAAAAATACAATATTAGAAAAACAAAACAAAGTCACAAAAATTATGAAATATATACACAAAGTTTGCTTTAAAAATAGGGTCTTTTTTTGGTAAGGTAATAGTAGGTTATAAAAATGAAAATTAAAGGAGTAATGTCAGGGGACGTTCAGCTTTAAGGAATCCAATATGTTATTCTTTTCTTTTGTGTGCCATTTCTCAAGGATTCTCTATTCCTCATCAGTTGCTGTAGGAACGAGCAGAGCTGCACGCAGTTCCCGGGACTGAGATCCTGAGAAAGAGTGACCTGCTTGGTCCCTTCAGTGACTCCCTCCAGTGACCTCAGTGAAACGTGATCTGCTCAGTTATGTGGACATGCAATGCTTTCTGGCCCTTCGAAGATGGTTATTTGCTTGGCTTTGTTTTTGCTCAGTTTCTTTCTTTCTTTTTTTTTTTTTCTCACTGCCTAAAGCTGCCTTGTATGAAGATATATAAACATGTTTTTATGCAAACAAAGCACCCTTGTTTCACTCGAGACTTGGGTCCCCTGAGTCCCTCTTCTCATCGACTCCAGTCCCCAGGTCCCGGTCTACAAAGCCCATGACAGAGTAATAGAGAACTTAAAAAATAAATATTAAAATAATGATAATAGTAAAAATATATCTAGGAATTTCTCTGGAGCTGTTGTGGGCAGTGTCGGGTCAATTCAGTTTCAGATAGTTCCTTGATCCAGCTTATACTTCTTAAGATCTATAGGCCCCTTCCAATGTAGTCGTTGCTAACTACAGGGTTTTAATCTGTTGCACCTGTCATTTCCAAAGCAGTTCCCTCTGTTTATTTTAGCTTCTTCCATTGCTGTGCTCTTCAGTGTCTAATTTCTGTCCTGACACAAGGAGGTGAAGGTGTTCAGTTATTTAGGCTCACTTGTACAGTACTGCTGTGGGGACAGAGGGACATTGCAAACAAATATCACTGGCATGTGTGGGGAGTGCTTGCAGTGTCTTGGCCACACTGGGTTTGCCCCTGCTCATGGTGCGTGTGCTTCCCCACTCTACACTTCTCAGGCTCTAGGTTGCTCTGCTGGGGAACAGAGCTTTGGGTTGTATGCACTTCCGAGGTCTAAGACGCTCAGGTTCAGGTTCTTAGGTAGTCCACAAAGGGTCAGACTCAGTTGGGCCTGTGTTTTTTGCCATTCCCAGGTCTGGGCAGCTCAGGCGACCAGGTGCTTGGTGAGCGCTGTCTCCCCACTTGGGGAGTTCGTCTTATTACCTCCCTGGTCCCAACCGCTCGGTTTCCTGGGTGCCAGCGGGTGCACCCATCTCCAGTGTGCCCTATGTCTCTTCTGGTCTCTGGCTGAGACCCTCCTGGCAGAAGTTAACCATCCAGAATCCCAAGGGGTTTTGGTTAATGACTGGGTGCCTGCTTGAAGCTTGGTAGAGGATGCCTCTCTGGGGCTGAGTTTGCCTCTTTCCAGCTTTGGCTGACCCCCTCCTGCCTCCATGTCTCCAGTGGGGGATGTGCCAATCCACAGCCATCTAGCTCTCCTCTGGTATTCGCTCAGTCCTTTGTTTTTTGAGCAGGCCTGGCAGTGCCTCAGGTTAGGGCTTTTCACAGGATAGTTCTCTCTCTCTCTCTGGCTATCCCACAGTTTGGGTTGCTATCTCATGTTAGTTCCCTTAGATTTCCCCCTCAGGGTATTCAGGCCCAGTCCTTACCCTAAGCAGTACAGCCCATGCCTCCCTGTTCAGCCCCCACTTGCTTGTGGTGGATGCAAGCACAGGGAGTTCTGGTTAGGCATGTGATCTGTGGGTTTTATTTATTTATGTATTTATTTTTCCTCCTGGTTATGTTGCCCTCTGAGATTCCAAAACTCCCCACAGACCCGCTGGTGAGAGTGTTTCCTGGTGTTTGGGAACTTCTCCCCTTTTAAGACTCCCTCCCTGTGATGGATCTTTGTCCCTACCTCTTTTGTCCCTCTTTTTATCTTTTATATTTTGTCCTACCTCCTTTTGAAGACAATGGGCTGCCTTTCTGGGCACCTGATGTCCTCTGCCAGCGTTCAGAAGTTGTTTTGTGGAATCTGCTCAGCGTTCAAATGTTCTTTCAATGAACTTGTGAGGGAGAAAGTGGTCTGCCCGTCCTATTCCTCTGCCATCTTAGGGCTGCGCCCGCCCCCCCCCATGTTATTTTAAAGAAACTTTATTAATTTTAGTGTTTATAGATGTTAAATTACCATCTCAATTCTTTGTTATGTGAAACTAACGTGTAAATTCTTCCATATAGAAAAGGTAGTCATTGTGGTTACTTGATTTTTTTAGTTGTTTTTTTCTTTCCCAATGTAAATATTGAGTCCTTGTTGATCATCATAAATGTATTTGAAAACTTTTAAACCTTCAGCTTGGATACTTATAGTTTTACTTTTTTTTAATATCTAGGTCATTCCTTTAATCTTTACCTGCCATTCCAGAAGACATAGATAAGAAGTTACAGTCGTTAGTGTGCTGTTTACAGGGAAAGAGGCAGTAAACCATCTGAATGTTCAAATAGGGTTGTAAAAAATTCATTTATTCTTAAGTGAAGGATAATTTCTTTCCAGAATTTTGTTGTTTGCTGTCAGACATCAACAAGAATCAGTCTTAGGTACACCCATGTCCCCTCCCTCCCAACCCCCCCTCCAATCTCCCTCTCCATCCCACCCTTCTGAATTGTTGAAGAGCCCCTCTTTGAGTTCCCTGAGTGGTAGGGCAAATTTCCATTGGATATCTATTTTACATATGGAATTGTAAGTTTCCATGTTACTCTTTCCATCCATCTCACCATCTCCCCTCTTCCCCTTTACCAGTGTCTCTAAGTCTGTTCTCTCTGTCTGTTTCTCCATTGCTGCCTTGCAAATAAATTTGTCAGTACCATCTTTAGACTCCATACATATGTGTTAGTATCAGATATTTATATTTCTCTTTCTGACTTACTTCACTATGTATAATAGGATCTAGGTTCATCCACCTCAATAGAACGGACTCAAATGCATTCCTCTTTACAGCTGAGTAATGTTCGTTTGTATATATGTACCACCACATCTTCATCCAGTCATCTGTCGATGGCCATCTAAGTTACTACCACGTTCTAGCTATCATAAACAGCACTGCAATGAACATCGGAGTGCGTGTGTCTCTTTCCATTTTGGTTTCCTCAGGGTATACTCCTAGGAGTGGGATTGCTGGGGCATATGGTGGTTTTATTCCTAGTTTCTTAAGGAACCTGCATACCATCTTCCATAGTGGTTGTATCAATTTACCTTGCCACCAGCAGTGCAAGAGAGTTCCCTTTCCCCCCACACCCTCTCTGGCATTCATTGTTTGTAGACTTTTTGATCATGGCCATTCTGACTGGTGTGAGGTGGTATCTGATTGTGGCTGAGCAGTAAAGAATCTGCCTTCAGTGGGAGACCTGGGTTTGATCCCTGAGTTGGAAAGGAGGGCATGACAACCCACTCCAGTATTCTTGCCTGGAAAATCCAATGGATAGGGGAGCCTGGAAGGCTTCAGTCCTAGGGTGGCAGAGTTGGACATGACTGAAGCGACTAAGCAGCAGAAGAATGCTAGCCATTCTGCCTGGTGTGAGGTGGTATCTCATTGTAGTTTTGATTTTTATTTCTACTGTGGTTTTTTACCATATCGACATTGACAAGATAGTGCTTGAGGCTTGAAAGTATTGCTACATTTGGATTGTCAAGTTGATCTGCAAAGAACATTTCAAGAGAAGCAAAAGCATGGGAAATAGTAATAAATATGTGGGGTTATAATAACAGCAGTTAGCTTTAGTGATGTTTTAGTAAGTGCAAACCATTTTGCATAGCTTAAGTAGCACATGCAGAGTACCTTTATGGCAGCCGTACTTGAAGTAACATAAAGTAATGGTGCCCTGTTTGAAGGTGGCAGCTATGGAAGGAGATAAGAAGGGCCTGCTCTCTTAGATGTGGCAGCCACTGCTTGGTGATGCAGCACCATGTTTGAATTCAGCATCCTGGTTCTGTCATATAGCAACTGAGAGATCTTGGCAAAACCTGTCTTAACCAGGTCAAAAGTAAGGTATTTCTTCAAAAGTGATTAGGAAAACTTCATGCAACTCATTGTTATCATCCATTCTAGAAGAGTATCTCTGAGACCCTTCCACAGAAGTATGTGGATCATTTACCTGGAACTGCTGGTCAAAGAGAAAAAAAGATATTAATTGGACAAGTAGAAGGTAAGAACTGTATTGTACAGAAAAATCATTTGACAGAACATTGATTGAAAATGGGGATGCTGATACATTCTAATAGGCAAAGAAAATCACCTGTCGGATGGGTAGTGAGAAAAAACATGAGAAAAGGAGGGCAACTATGTATCTTATCAGGTGTCTACCACAGATTACATTTAGAATCCAGTTTAAGGAGCTAAAAATTATTAGTTCTTAGACTAACTTTGCAGTCCAATGTTTAAGACTTTGTCCGGTTAAGACTCTCCAATGCAGGTGGTGCACTTTCGATTCCTGCTCAGGGAATTAAGATTTCATGTGACACATAACCAAAAACAGATTATTAGTTCTATTTCAAGATACTCTATGACCTAAGAAAAGTCAAGAAATAAGAGGCAAGAGAGAATGAAGGATGAGAGAGGTAGAGGGTAGATGGAGGAAATGAAGAAAAGGAAGCACAGGTCTGTGGGGGAAGAGGGCAATAAGTAATGAAGGTCTTTAGATAAAGGGAGAGTATTTGACATGGACGGTGAATTGGAAGTGAGCTTTTGCACCAAAACTTTTCAGAGAAGAACAGCAAAGTTCTCACCTCTTTCTGTTTACTCATTATTAGGAAGACGTTCAGAACTGCGGTCCCTGGGCATGTAGAGTGGTGTGTTATCCTCTGGGGGAGCATAGGCATAGGTGCTCAGCTGTAATGTGTGAAAATTGGTGTCATACGAAATATGCTGCTTTCCAGCATGGTGTCACATGGGACAAAACAAGAGAGCTGGAAAGGAGAGAACAGGGGGCGTGATGGGGAGACCAAGGAACCTGCAGCCTCATAGAGAGTCCACTGGAAGGTTTCCAACTTCTAATGCCATTTCAGTTTGAGGGGACGTGTTCACATGAGGAAACAGAGGTTGATATTTCCGGAGAATGAATTAAGTTGAAGTCATGTAGAAGCAGACTTCATGTAGACCAGCGTTTCTCAAATTTTAGTCACTTGAGGACCATGTGTGAAGTGCACATGCTGAGCAGGAGGTCTGAGATTCTGTGTTTCTAATAAGCTCTCTGAGTAGCAAGGGTGTAGCCTTACATATAGAGAAATCTGGAAGAAGAGCATTGGATAGTGCAGGACATAACAGGATCAAGGAAAAGCATTATTTTGTGTTTCTTTCTGAGCATGTTTATAGCCAGAGGGAAGCAAAGAGTTGAAGTCGCAGTTATAGGTGTAAGATACCATTGCTAAGCAAAGGGGAGAAAGAAATGGTAGGTGTCAGGTAATGTTTAACTTTAGGACTCCTGTATGTTGTTTTCTGTTTTTCATGAACCCTCTGTTCCTTATCAGTTCCTGGTATATAGGAACAAGTGGAGCGGCACACTGTTCCCAGGACTGAGGTCACGGAATGGAACGCATACGTGAATTTCCTTCAGTAACTGTTACCCTACAGTAAAATTGCTTAGTCACGACCCTCTTACTCAAGATATGGATTGTCTTCTGGCCTTGTGGTGATTGTTATTCCTTGTTATTCCCTTGGTAACCGTTGTTTTATATCTGGCTTTTGTTCTTTTCTTAACTTTATTTTTTTGCCTAAAGCTTCCTTGTATAACAATATATAAACTCACACAAACATGAATAATGCACCCTTGTTCCACTAGACACTTGGGTCTCCCGTGTCCTTCTTTGTCTCTCTGGCTAGTTCTTTGGAGCATGGAGGCCTGATGAGCTCACTTTCCTGCCCAGGCTTCCAAGACCTTCTTGAGAAGACTCCCTGTGCCTTAGTGAGTGGTATAAGCCCTATTCTAGGGCTTTATTGGTTTTCCACGTAACCCAGGGAATATTAGTCTCTCTCTTTTGCTTTCTTTTCATTGACTCCCGTCCACCAGGCCCCAGTCTTTAAAGAAGACCACAGGTAGGGATGATCCATAGAAAGGATGTCAAGGGGGAAGATTTAAGTCTACATATCCAGAGATTACTACCCTTTGGATAGGAGAGAATCTAGTGAAAGGACAAAGGGAGGAAAGGAAGGCCTTAGGGAGGTGAGTTTGGAGTTCATAATGACACTTGAGAGGACTTCTAGATGACTTCAGTATATTTGCCCTGAAAAGAGATAAGATCATTATTGCTCCAGAGAATCCTGGAGGTGGGAGGGAGTGCTAGAAGTAGGGGAAACGACAGCCCCTCCGAGTAACTCTTAGGCATCAAAGATATATGTTGTGCTGGTATTTGTTATTCAAATTAGATTAATTTGAAAAAGGAGGCATTGACTTTTTTTTTAAAGATAGCTGATTCTTTGAAAGTTGTTTCATAGAAATCCTTTGAAGCATTCACATGATGTACCAAACCAAACTAAATTTTGAAGCCAAACAGATTAATAGGGTTCATTCCCTAAATGCTAGAAATACTTGTAATAGATACTACACTGATTTTGAAACATGCAAGATTTTTAATTTCTAATAATTCTGTGGCAATTAAATGTAGTATTTCCTTTTCACAATTTTAGTGCACTCCTATGTCTGTCTTACCAGTGTCCTAAGATCCCCCTAAAAACAAGACACTAAAACTGAATGTATTCAGTGTCAAGGATGAGTGTGAGGATTCTGCTCAGTACTAACTGCATGAATGTACAGCTGGCTTTCATATTTACATGTAATTAACTTTGTGTCCCTTTTTCCTTTTAGATTCTCCTGGGAAATATCCTAACGTAAAGGTAAAAAGGTTTATGATTTTATCTTGAATTCTGAACTGTGGATCATCTCCTATGTACATTATTTAGTAATCAACTTATTTCCAAACCCCATTCAGCCAGCAGTCAGAATGAAAGAGTCTGTTGCTAATAAAACAGTCAGAATGAAGGATTTATAAACATCCAGTTCAGGTAAATTTTGTAGTACACAGTTAAGTCTGGAAAGAGGGACACTGAACTATTTGAAATGCTCAGTCTTCATACTTCTAATATTTTCTTTGCAAATTTAATTGAAGAACTGGACATACACAAAGCAAATATTATTGTTGATACCTGGGTCTTGAAACAAAAAATATTTACAAGGATAAGAACAAGAAATTTTTAAATTGTAAGCTTCAACTCAATATGTTTCTGTATATGCTTCGACACTCTGAAGTTCTCAGTTTGGAATCTCTATACACCTCAGGAACTCTCCAAGATTAAATTTTAGACTCTAAGTTTTTCCCAATGTCCAAAAATCCTTATTTGAACTCTAACCTTTCCCTAGAGTAAAACTTCACTTGCTAATATGTCAGTTGTACTTCAGCTTATAATTGTTTCATTATAGTATCATTACACAGATGAATGTAGGCCAATCAGATGTTTTGATGAGCAGGCTGTGTGTGTCTATGTTTGTATGTGCATGTGTTTGTGTGTGTGTGTGTGTGAGTTTGTGGCATCTTTAACTATTAGAAGTAGGGGAAGTAATCATACTTTAATGACTATTGGATGGACATAATCTTTTGAAACAGTGATTCTGAGAATTGTTGGCTTTAGGATCCTATTATACTTCTAAAAATTATTGAGAATTACAAGGAACTTTTGTTTATGTCTATTGATGTTTACTATATGGGAGTTCAGTTGAGTTCAGTTGCTCAGTCGTGTCCGACTTTTGTGACCCCATGGACTGCAGCACACCAGGCTTCACTGTCCATCAGAACTCCTGGAGTTTACTCAGACTCAAGTCCATCAAGTTGGTGATGCAATCCAACCATCTCATCCTGTCTTCCCCTTCTCCTCCAGCCTTCAGTCTTTGCCAGCATCAGGGTCTTTTCCAGTGAGTCAGTTCTTCACATCAGGTGCCCGAAGTATTGGAGTTTCAGCTTCAGCATCAGTCCTTTCAATTAATATTCAGGACTGAATTCCCTTCGGATGGAGTGGTTGGAAATCCTTTCAGTCCAAGGGACTCTCAAGAATCTTCTCCAATACTACAATTCAAAACCATCAATTCTTAGGTGTGCAGCTTTCTGTCCAGTCCAACTCTCACATCCATACATGACTACTGGAAAAACCATAGCTTGGACGAGACAGACTGATGTTGGCTAAGTAATGGCTCTGCTTTTTAATATGCTGCCAAGGACGGTCATAGCTTTTCTTCCAAGCAGTAAACATCTTTTAATTTCATGGGTGCAGTCACCATCTGCAGTTATTTTGGACCCCCCCCCCAAATAAAGTTTGTCACTGTTTCCATTCTTTCCTTCTCTATTTGCATGAAGGGATGGGACAGGATGCCATGATCTGAGTTTTCTGAATGTTGAGTTTTAAACCAACCTTTCCACTCTGCTCTTTCACTTTCATCCAAAGGCTCTTTAGTTCTTCTTCAATTTATGCTATAAAGGTGGTGTCATCTGCATATCTGTGGTTATTGATATTTCTTCTGGCTATCTTGATTTCAGCTTGTGCTTCATCAAGCCTGGAATTTTGCATGATGTACTCTGCGTATAAGTTAAATAAGCAGGCTGACAATATACAGCCTTGACATACTCCTTTCCCTATTTGGAATCAGTCTGTTGTTCCATGTCCATTTCTAAGTGTTGCTTCTTGACCTGCATACAGATTTCTCAGGAAGTAGGTCAGGTGGTCTGGTATTCCCATCTCTCTAAGTATTTTCCAGTTTGTTGTGATCCACACAGTTAAAAGCTTTGGGGTGGTCAATAAAGCAGAAGTAGATGTTTTACTGGAACTCTCTTGCTTTTTCCATGATCCAGTGGATGTTGTCAGTTTGATCTCTGGTTCCTCTGCCTTTTCTAAATCCAGCTTGAATGTTTGGAAGTTTACATTTCATTTTCTGTTGAGACCTGGCCTGGAGAATTTTGAGTATTACTTTGCTAGCATGTGAGATGAGTGCAATTGTGCGGTAGTTTGAGCATTCTTTGACATTGCCTTTCGTTGGGATTGGAATGAAAACTGACCATTTCCAGTCCTGTAGGCACTGCTGAGATTTCCAGATTTGCTGGCATATTGAGTGCAGCTCTTTCATAGCATCATCTGTTAGATTTGAAATAGCTCAACTGGAATTCCTTCACCTCCACTAGCTTTGTTCGTAGTGATGCTTCCTAAGGCCCACTTGACTTCGCATTCCAGGATGTCTGGTTCTAAGTAAAGGACCACACAATCTTGCTTATCTGGATCATGATCTTTTCTATATAGTTTTTATGTGTGTGTTCTTAACCACCTCTTCTTAATATCTTCTGCATCTGTTAGGTCCATACTATTTCTCTCCTTAATTGTGCCCATTTTTGCATGAAATGGTCCCTTTGTGTCTCTTACTCTCTTGAGATCTCTAGTCTTTCCCATTATATTATTTTCCTCTATTTCTTTGCATCGACCACTGAAAAAGGCTTTCTTATCTCTCCTTGCTATTCTTTGGTACTCTGCATTCAAATGGGTATATCTTTCCTGTTGTCCCTTGCCTTTGGCTTCTCTTCTTTTCTCAGATATTTGTAAGGCCTCGTCAGACAACCATTTTGCCTCTTTTCTTTCTCTCTGGGATGTTCTTGATCAATGCCTCCTGTACAATGTCATGAATCTCCATCCATAGTTCTTCAGGCACTCTGTCTATCAAAACTAATCCCTTGAATCTATTTGTCACATCTACTGTATAACCCTAAGGGATTTGATTTAGGTCATACCTGGATAGTCTAATGGTTTTTCCTACTTTCTTCAATTTAAGTCTGAATTTGGCAATAAGGAGTTCATGATCTGAGCCATAGTCAGCTCCCAGTCTTGTTTTTGCTGACCGTATAGAGCGTCTCCATCTTTGGCTGTAAAGAATAGAATCAGTCTGATTTCGTCCTTGACTATGTGGTGATGTCCGTGTGTAAAGTCTTCTCTTGTGTTGTTGGAAGAGGGTGTTTGCTATGACCAGTACATTTTCTTGTCAAAGCTCTGTTTGCTTTTGTCCTGCTTCATTTTGTACTCCAAGGCCAAATTTACCTGTTACTTCAGGTATCTCGTGAATTCCTTCTTGTACATCCAGTCCCCTATATTGAAAAGAACATCTTTTTTCAGTGTTAGTTCTAGAAGGTCTTGTAGGTCATCATAGAACTGTTCAAATTCAGCTTGTTCAGAGTTACTGGTCAGAGCATAGACTTGCATTATTGTGATATTGAATGGTTTGCCTTGGAAACAAACAGAGATCATTCTGTCATTTTTGAGATTGCATCCAAGTACTGCATTTGGGACTCATGTTGACTGTGATGGCTACACCATTTGCTCTAAGGTATTCTTGCCCACAGTAGTGGACATAATGGTCATCTGAGTTAAATTCACCCATTCCAGTCCATTTTGGGGCTTCCCTGGTAGCTCAGTCAGTAAAGAATCTACCTGCCACGCAGGAGACCCGAGTTCAATGTCTGGGTCAGGAAGATCTCCTGAGGAAAGTAATGGCAACCCACTCCAGCATTCTTGCTTGGAAAATCCTATTGCCATAGGAGTCTGGAAAGCTACAAATAGCCCATGGGGTCAGAAGCATTGGACACGACTTATGGCCTAAACCACAAACCAGTACATTTTAGCTCACTGATTCCTAAAATGTTGATGTTCACTCTTGCCATCTCCTGCTTGACCACTTCCAATTTCCCTTGATTCATGGACCTAGCATTCCAGGTTCCTATACAGTATTGCACTTTAAAGCCTTGGACTTGACTCCCATCACCCGTCACATCCACAGCTAGGTGTTGTTTTTGCTTTGGCTCCATCTCTTCATTCTTTCTGGATTTATTTCTCCACCAATATTTAGTAGCATATAGGACAGCTACTGACCTGCTGATGGGGAGTTCATCTTTCAGTGTCCTATCTTTTTGCCTTTTCATTCTGTTCATGGGGTTTTCAAGGCAAGAATACTGAAGTGGTTTGCCATTCCCTTCTCCAGTGGACCATGTTTTGTCAGAATGTTCCAGCATAACCCGACTCTCTTAGATGGCCCTTCATGGCATGGCTCGCTCATAATTTCATTGAGTTAGACAAGCCTGTGGTCCATGTGATCAGTTTGGTTTGTTTTCTGTGATTGAAGTTTTCAGTCTGTTTGCCCTGTGATGAATAAGCATAAGAGGCTTATGGAAACTTCCTGATAGGAAAGACTGACTGAGGGGAAAACTGGATCCTGTTCTGATGGGCGGGGCCATGCTCAGTAAATCTTTAATCCAATTTTCTGTTGATGGGTGGGGCTGTGTTCCCTCCCTTTTGTTTGACCTGAGGCCAAACTATGGTGGAGGTAATGAAGATAATGGCACCTCCTTCAGCAGGTCCCATACATGCACTGCTGCACTCAGTTGTCCTGACTGTGCATCAGGCCACCTCCAACCCTTGCCTCAGCCAGAGACTCCTGGAAAATAAAACTAAAAAAGGCAAAAATACAGGCACACACAATCATAATGGCTAATTCCATTCATCACTAAAGTTCTTATATCACATATTCTGTCTCTGGAGAATTCCTGTGTGCACTCAGAACATAATTGAGCATGGAATTACGTTTAGAGTTGTTATGAAAAGAGTTTTGACCTCTTAGATCCCCTGGCCCAGTGGGTTTCTGGACTTCAGGGATTCTCAGGGCACACTACAGAACCACCATTTTAAACCATTGGCATGGTTGGATGTGAAGAGATAAAGGGACCCTTGTATTGACACGGGTTTTAAAGTTTCACTTTTACATTTCTTGCTTGTTTCTTTGATTTCTCTGAAGAAATTTAGACCTGAGAGTTCCTTTTTTGTTAAGCAAATATTTCTGTGTTGCGTTCATTCTTCCCTCATGGTGCTCTGTGCTCTTTGGATCCAGTGTGGTCCTAGACTTACCCTATTTTCACGTGGAAACAATTGGTCACCCACAAGACTATCATGTCTCATATAAGTTTATGATATCTATCCAAGGCTTAAAAAGTCATTCCTGAAGATATTGACCTGAGGAAAGACCATCTCATTGTAATTAAAGACGTTGTCATTGGTGGTGGTGTTCAGTCGCTAAGTTGGGTCCAACTCTTTATGAGTCCATGGGCTGCAGCACGCTAGGCCTCCCTGTGCCTCACCATCTTCCAGAGTTTGCCTGAGTTCATATCCATTGCATCAGCGATGCTATCCTACCATCTCATTCTCTGCTGTCCCCTTCTCCTCCTGCCCTCAATCTTTCCCAGCATCAGGGTCTTTTCCAGTGATTCAGCTCTTCACATCAGGTGCCCAAAATATTGGAGCTTTAGTTTCAGCATCAGTCCTTCCAGTGAATATTCAGCATTGATTTCTCTTAGGATTGACTGGTTTGATCTCTTTGCTGTCCAAGGGACTCTCAGATGTCTTTTCTAGCACCACTCTTTGAAAGCATCAATTCTTCAGTGCTCAGCCTTCTTTATGGTCCAACTCTCACATCTGTACATGACTACTGAAGAAACCATGGCTTTGACTGTACGGACCTTTGTCAGCAAAGTGATGTCTTTGCTTTTTAATGTTGTCTAGGTTTGTAACATTAACTAAAGTAGTAGCAGTCATTAAAAGTGTTTTTAAAACCATGGTCTCTATAGCACACAGTATTATAAGGCATAATTAAGTATAAAATAAGGTAAATATACATTTTCTTAATAATATATTTATATGTTGAAAAATAGTCATGTATGGATGTGAGAGTTGGACTGTGAAGAAAGCTGAACGCAGAAGAATTGATGCTTTTGAACTGTAGTGTTGGAGAAGACTCTTGAGAGTCCCTTGGACTGCAACGAGATCCATCCAGTCCATCCTAAAATAAATCAGCCCTGGGTGTTCATTGGAAGGACTGATGTTGAAGCTGAAGCTCCAATATTTTGGCCACCTGATGCGAAGAGCTGACTCATTTGAAAAGACCCTGGTATTGGGAAAGATTGAGGGCAGGAGAAGAAGGGGATGACCGAGGATGAGATGGTTGGATGGCATCACTGACACAATGGACATGAGTCTGGGTAGATTCCAGGAGTTGATGATGTACAGGGAGTCCTGGCATGCTGCAGTTCATGAGGTCGCAAAGAGTCAGACATGACTGAGTGACTGAATTGAACTGAACTGATATTGGAAAAATAATTATTGGTAAAGTTCTTATGGAATACAGAATATGTAATATAAGTTGAGTGAATCAAAATCAGTAATACTAGGCAATTAAAAAGTAGGAGAAATGAGACACACTAGTTTACATCTCTTCATGAATGATGGTGACCTGTGAGATACTGTAAGCTGTGAAGGACTAGTGAGTTTCAGGGGAGAGGAGGGCATGGAACAGATTCTCTGAAGAAAGACTTTGTACTAGTTAGTCAGAGTTGTATTCTCACATTCTAATAAGTGGAGACTTTGTTTTCACATTTTTAAAATGGGGCTTCTGCTGCTTTGAGCCTCAATAATGAGACTTGTCAAAGAGCCAGGCATTTGAAAGTTGATGGTCAGTGTGCATTGGTGTCCTGTTCAATGACCAAAAATAAGTCAGCATCCACAGAATTTGGACAGAAGACCATAATAGATAAAATGAAGATGAAGACTGTAGCAGTGTTCCTGGTAGGGATTTACTCGCTCCGTCAGCTATGCAAGTTGGAGCTGCCAGGAAACAGAGGAAGCAAAGAAGGTAATGCAGAAGCCCAGAGCACTCAGCCGTGGGCCACCTGGACATGGCCTTACCACCCTTCTGATGGTTCCAAATTAGATAGATTCTATGGCAAAGTCTACCTTGTGCTGACTCCTTTTATGCAGCCTACAGCCAATCAATACCTCTTAGCAAGGTGTTTGCGTTCTCCCTCTGACCATAGTAATATAATAAATAACAAAGAGAGTTAGGAAAACGTAAGTTCGTTCAGGCTGGTGTTTAGCATACACCTGATAGTGGGTAGCAGGATTACGTTTAGAACTCTGGGACTAGTTGGGAGACTAAGTAGCCATCTAGAGACTGCCTTCTCAAAACGGGACTTCTTACCAGTGTTTTTATGTGGCTGTTAATTCATAGGAATTAGTCATGACTATATTCAGTATAACTGCAAAAACAACTCTGATACCAAATACTAAAATATTTTTTGTGTTTTCTGTGACTTCGTGTATTTTAGAATTGGCTTTCTCAGTGGGAATGGGAGTCATGGGAAATTTGCTACATAGTACCTCCTTCTCAGCTGTGTCCACATAGTATATCAACTTGTTTTAGTATTTGTAATGAATTAAGAGTTCACAAGAAAGGTTGGTATAAAGGAATGGTGTATCACTTAAAAGCAGTATATAGAAAGTCAATTCTGATTCTACCAGTTTATTGAGTAACCATGTCTAAGAAAGTGTTGTCCATAAATACTATTTAGCGCCCTTAATCAGTCATACAGTCAGGACTATGGTAAGCAATCATCCACTCTTTCTTTTTTCACTCCTGTACTTTATTCTTTTCTATCCTCACATTGCATTTACAGAATATTCTCAGTTATCTCCTAGAATAGTGACTACAGGCTCTAAACTCAACATGTTTGTCTTTTTTTCTTGTAATCTATACAACTGAGTCATTTGCTCTTGTCTCTCCATGAGCTTGGTAGGTCCAGGAAAAACAAATTCAAAAAAAATGCCTACATGAGTCCCTTCAATACTGGACCATGTGAGATAGGAAAACTACAAAATAGATAGAAGCCACTTCAGTCAGTTTGTGTTGATCATTTTCTTCTCAGTCAATACATTTTATAAAATAGCGAGCAGTTATTTTATCCTTTAGGATCCCTAGATTTGTACATTTATTGATTTCTTAAAGATGTATTCTATACTGTACCCTGAAAGTTTTATATCCGAAATATTTCTGTAAACACTCCCTCAGTTCAGGCCTGCATTACCTTGTTATTCCCAGTATCAATGCCTTCAGATTCACCTTCATCTGGTTATTTGTATGCCCTTCAGATTCCTCCCTCCCGTGGTCTTTAGGGTCACCAATCTCAAAAGCACACGTGACTATGAGGCATTCTGAGTCACATTAATGTCTAGACATCTTAAAGCACTGTTGATGCTCTCATAACTGACTTATGCCTGACCCTCTATCTCTAGCCCTTTCAGTCCTTTGCTCTAGAATTCTGAACTGCTGCTGGCACCCTTATCAATTGTTCCTGTTGTTGTTGTTCAGTCGCTCAGTTGTATCTGATTCTACATGGCCCCGTGGACTGCAGCACACCAGGCTTCCCTGTGCTTCACCATCTCCTGTGCTTGCTTAACTCACGTTCATGGAGTTGGCGATACTATGCAACCATCACATCCTCTGTCATTCCCTTCTCCTCCTGACTTCAACCTTTCCCAGCATCAGGGTCTTTTCTAATGAGTCAGCTCTTCGAATCGGGTGGCCAAAGTACTGGAGTTTCAGCACCAGAGTCAGTCTTTCCAATGAATGTTCAGAACTGATTTTGTTTAGGATTGACTGGTTGGATCTCTTTGCAGTCCAAAGGACTGTCATGAGTCTTTCCGAACACCACAGTTGAAAACCATCAGTTCTTTGGTGCTCAATCTTCTTTTTGGTCCAACTCTCATATCCATACATGACTACTGCAAAAGCCTTTGCTTTGACTAGACGGACCTTTGTCAGCAAAGTAACATCTCTGCTTTTTAATACGCTAAGTTTGTCATATCTTTTCTTCCAAGGAGCAGGTGTCCTTTAATTTCATGACTGCAGTCACCATCTGCATTGATTTTGGAGCCCAAGAAAATAAAGTCTGTTTCTGTTCTCATTGTTTCCCCATCTCTTTGCCATGAAGTGATGGGACTGGATGCCATGACCTTAGTCAGTCCCATCCCTTCACTTTGGACAAATATCTACCCTGTGATGTGTGTGTTCCTCTCCCCATCTTGCTACAGCCTTAAATGTTCTCCCTCTCCTGCCCTCTGTTCCCTTGAACTGTGTAAGTCTGCACTCAGGCATTATCTCTAGAAAAGCCATCATCCCTGACACCTTTTTCTACATTTGTCGTGAAACTCCAATGTCTAGTACTGAGCAGAAACCTGAGAAATAGTTATTGAATAAGAGACACTGGGGCTCTGTATCAACCTAGAGGTGTTGGATGGGGAGGGAGATGAGAAGGGGGTTCAAAACGGGGGATATATGTGTACCTATGGCTGATTCATGTTGAGGTTTGACAGAAAACAACAAAATTCTGTAAAGCAGTTATCCTTCAATAAAAAAAATAAATTAAAAAAAAATGCTATATATACTGAGGCGACTTTTAAGAGCTTGTCCCCTGCAGTCTAGGAACCAAGAGGATAGACATGTAAAGAAATAATTTACAGTTCAGATCTATATCTATCACTAGGAAAATCTAGAAAGATACACTAGAAAAATCTTTAAAGTACTAAGGGAGCTACAAGGAAAGGCATACCTCTTTATCAGGGGAAAGATGGCAGTAATCAAAGACAACTTCACAAAGCAGGTTGAGCCTTAAAAGATGAAAAGTAATTTGTCAGAAGAGTATAGGGAAGCATTTCAGATGAAGGAACTGATAAAAGCTAAAAAGTAAGAGGAATTTTGTAAACCATGAATAATGTTGCAGTTGCTGCTTGGCATGTTGTTAAAAGGTCCTGTTAGAAAGTAGAGAAGAGAATGTATGATGACTTTATATGTCTGTCCTGTATTTTGTTTGGTTTCTGATTGTTTTGTTCACTGCTGTTTGGATCAATCTGTGACTGAATCTTTGAGCTGTTTGTGTTCCTGTAACCTGGTGACATCTGGTATTTCCCAAATGGTTTGTTGAAGTTTTCAGGTCATTGGAAGTAGTTCTTAAAGAAGTAAATATTCAGCTGAAGATTAAGATTGATTTAATCTGTTGTTTCATACAACATTTTAGGTCTCTGTTTTAAATGAGGATTATGTCTTTTATTTAAACATTCTAAGTAACTTTAACTAAACATGCAGATATGTCAAGACTTGGAAATGATAACAGAGGAAGAACAAGAAAAACTTGAAGATGAGAATAACCATGCACAGGTATGTAAAACTGTAAATTTCAATATCTGGTGTAGTACTGCATGAAACAAAAATGTATCAAACAAGTCAAATTAGAATGGAAAGATAAGTTAACACCCATCACAAATGAGTTAAAGCAGAAGTTCAGTGAAATTTTGTGAGGAATACCAAAATACCGACTATGTGATAACCCTAAATAAGAAGCAAACCAAAAGGAAATAGTTCTTAATCTCACAAATAATATACCTGATTGTGAGGAAAAGATGCATTTGGAGTATCTGTCTCTCTAGTATTCCAAACATTTCCTGAACAAAAAGAACCCAGTCTCAAAAATGTTTTTCCGTGGTCTGTAAACTCTGGGTCCCTTGGATAGACTTGTCAGTCATCTTCAAAGCTTTGTTTCCCTGAAAATAAAGTAGACTTTGAAAATTATCAACTAGACATTGGACATGTGTTTATGAAAATTGAGGAGAGTTTTTATAATGATACAGAAAATAAAAAAGTAGGGGAGCCGGTAGTTATATTTGAAGTGAAAGATCAAGAGATTGATATGCAAATGTCACAAAATATGAGGCAAGATCCCACTAATCGGAAATTATACACGGGACAGGCATGTCATTCTAGTCTGTGACTTGTCTACTCTGGTTAGATGAAACATAGAATTCAAATAAAAATTCACGTTCCCCTTGCTGTTGTTAAAATACTGATCTGAAAAATAAAGCAATACAGGACTGGTTCCAGAAGCCACTGCATGCAGATAATTGCAGCAGTAGTGACAATAAAAGCATGGAGCCCGAATTAGAAAATGGGGATTCTTCTCCACCTAATAGTCACAGCACATCTGAAATGTATGTAAGTGAATTAGAGAAGGATATGCAGAGGTTTAAGAATGAAATAGACATGTTTCAAGTAGAGTTGCTGGCTCTGGAAAAAGAAAATGTAACTTCCAAAAGAGTTTCTCATTTTCTCTTGCTTTGGTTTTTCTCTTTCTTGATGATGTGGTCCATTTTGATTTTCCATTTATGGATAAAGTGGGGTCATCCAAAGAGGTAATTTTGTAGAAATCAATTATTACCTCAATAACAGGAATTCAGGAAACTATTTTCATGGCTTTTATCCTTCAATCAATTTTCATATCTAATTCTTCTCCGTCAGTCTTCATATGGACTGGGAAACTCATTTACCTATGTACCATGTGGTCTTTTGAGCTAGAATAAGCACCAAGGAAATTGCTTAAGAAGAATAATCAGCTAGGGTTTTGCGTCTTTTTTTTTTTTTCCCCCTTTAACACTGTTGGGTTAAATATAAGTTATATTTCCATAGAATGGGAAGAAAGCACTGACTGAGAGATGGGACATGAACATGTGTTCCCTCTAATCTCTTCATTGTGGTTGACTATGTGTGATCTTCTCTGCTTTCCGCAATCACTGGGCACTTAGATTTCCAGCATGGCCTCTTCAGGATCTTTTTAATAATAAATACATGTGCTCCCACATATGCTTTAATCAGCACTCTCAGATGTTTCTTTTGAGACAGACCTTTCCATTATGTTGTTTACTAAAATGTAGAAAGATTTGACATGTGTGATTTTATTACATAAATAGTGTAGTGTGTGTGTGTGTGTGTGTGTGTGTGTATGTGCACCCATGTGTGTACATGTGTGTGTGATAATTACTCAGTCATGTCCAAATCTTTTCAAACCCTTGGACTGTAACCTGCCAGGCTCCTCTGCCCATGGAATTCCCCAGGCCAGAAAGAATACCAGAGCAGCTAGCTGTTCCCTTCTCCAGAGGATCTTCCTAACCCAGGGATTGAACTCAGGTCTCCCCCATTGCAGGTGGATTCTTTAATATTTGAGCCACCAGGGAAGCCCATAGGTAGTATAAACCCTGAGCAAAAAAGAAAAAAAAATAATAAGTGTTTATCTACAAAGGAGAAGACTGAGTTCTGAGATGCTGTGAGATTTTTCTTTCTTCAGTAATAGGTTTTTAAAATTGTTTGTTTGCTGTTTTGTGTAAGAGGTGCTTTGACTGAGTTTGAACAACACACAAAAAGACAAAACAAACAAACAAAAAAAGAAACAAAAAAACTCTATGTATTCTCCCGTTTAAAAAAAAAAAAAAAAGGAGATGAGCCCTACCCCCAACTAAGGCATTGAGTTACTGTGCCACAGTCATGCTTTTAACTTATCTGATTAATCTGATGAATTCATTTGGTAATATATAACATTCAACGTTCCAGAATTGTATCATCTTTTTTGGTGCCATAAAATGCTAGGGAGTGCCAGATTAGGGCCTTAAACAAAACCTTGAACATTTTTTTGATTTTATTGCTGTTTTTGGTAAATAGTGGGGCAATGCTAGGTAATTATCTCTATACCCTCTAGCTGTAAGTTTTGATGGTTATTGAATGTAGAATTGGGAGACATTACTTATATTCCAGAATTCTGCACTACCTAACAACTCCTCAGTTTCATTCTGCTCCTTGTGTTTTGGTAAACTCTGCTTCATTTAATTTAGTGAACATTGTCACTTTTTTGCTATCTCCTGGATCCAAGTGAAAAAAGAATTGTAAAAGGCAGAGGGGAAAGAATAGCTTTAGTGCAGAGAGAAGATTGTTTCCTTTCTGAGGTGCGAAGGTGTCACATCCTCTATATCTGGCTGTTTAATGGAAAATCCAGGTAGTAAAGACCAAAGAGGACAGATTTTGTGTCTTTGTCTTTTTATTTCATCGTTTCTGCCCATCAGATGGGGAAGACTGAATATGAATAATTGCATCTTATTAAGAAAGCCATTTTTGAAATTTTGGGGAAATTGTCTTTTCCTCAAACAGAAAGGAGCAGATTTTACAAAAATTTCAGTGACTTGTAAGTGATAAAATTAAAATAAACCCCAAAATATTTTTATCACTTAAATTCAGGGTGAGCACTGAATCAAATAATAAAATTGAAAACAAAGGTCTTTATAATCACTACATAGCGATTATTCTTAGTGTCAAACTTCCATTAAAGGTTGAAGAAGAAAAGAAACACAAAAGTAGTGAAGTGGAACTATCAGAGAACATATGTGATGCTGCTGATGAGAGTGGATTGTTTCAGCGGAGAAAGAGTGGAGGAAACAGCAACCAGGAGTTTCCTGCTATGCCGAATGAGGGTTCTGATAGGTAATCCTATATCAATATTTAACAGCACATCCCTTGTTATGTTCCTATAAAATAATTTCTAACTTGAGCTAATGTTTGTGATGTACAGATTTTATATTTTACTAGAGATATGGTTATTTTGAATATTCTTGTCCTTTAGCCTTATTACTAGAGTTCCTTTGTTAACATACCACCATGTTACATATAAGAGTATTCTGGATTTGACTGCATATTTGCCTTAATCAGTGTGTTGTATATTTAAATTTGTTTTGTCACTAATGAACATCCTTTCATTTCAGTTTGAGGACTTCTTTCAGCATTTCTCATGAGGCGGGACTAGTGGTGATGAACTCCATCAGGTTTGCTTTGTCTGGGACAGTTTTTATTTCTCTTTCATTTCTGAAAGACAACTTTTCTGGAAAGAGTACTCTTGGCTGACAGGTTTTTCTCTCCTAGTACTTTGAGGTTGTCCATGGAGGGAGGCCAAATTGCTGATGGTGGCAGGAGAACCAATGAGGCAACGGTCTTTCAGCCGTGATGCTGCTGTCGCATCATGCGGGTGGTTTAAAAGTGAGCTCTCCTCCCCTGGCCAAATATTTCCTTGGTTCCTTCTTTCATGGTATATATGCCTCATGTCATTTAAAATACCACCTAAATTAAATGTGGCTTTTTTCTGTGAATTCTTTTTTTCATTTATTTTTGGCTGTGCTGGGTCTTTGCCACAGTGCTTGGGCTTCTCAGTGTGGTGTCTTTTCTTGATGCTGAGTGTGGGCTCTAGGGTGCTGGCTCCAGTAGCTGTGTAGCATGGTTTAGTTGCGCCATGGCATGCGGGGTCTTCCCTGACCAGGAATGGAACACCTTCCCCCTTTATTGGTAGGTGGAGTCCTAAGCACTGGACCACCAGGGAAGTCCCTAAATTCACCATTATTATATTTAGAAGCAAAACAAAAAATATAGTGTAAATCTACTTATGACTCCCATGTCTAAGAGTCAAGGCATTTAGCCAGTGGACTCCAGGTTTGTAGTGTAGCCCTTGAGGTTCTTCTCAGTGTCTTTCCAGATGCATCTCTCTATTCTCTTCCATGTATTTTGTGCTCTTCCTTCCAGGTTCCTCAGAAAGAACCCAGATGCCCTGTGCCTGATGTTTGTGTTCACATTTGAATCTCCAAGTAGAATGATTTTCTCCCTTTTCTGTTTCTCATGACCTCCTCTCTTCACTTCTTCTGCAAATCCTTCCTTATTTCACCTATCACTTTCATATGTCAAGTTTTATATATCATATTGTACATAATCATATCTGCGTTTGAAGGAAGAATTTGTTTTCTTGCATATGGTTGGTACTCTATAACTGTCTTGTGAATTAATCAATGACTTAAGATGGGTAAGAGTTGGAATTTTATACGAATTGGTTGTTTTTTTATTCTTTATCAGTTGAATTATTAGAAAACATTGGCTTTTTTGTGGACTTTTTAAAGTAGAGATCCTGGTTTGCACAGGAAGGAAGTAAAGAAAAAGAATGATGACAAATGGACGCCGGAAGAAAGTGTGATTGCACCAATATTTGAAAAGACCTGACTGGTGGTCTGCTGCATGTGAATGATGACAGCATTTTAAGGGAAGTGGATCGGGTTGATGACAGGTACATTCTCCAGATTCCTTGTTTGTAGGGAAAGAAATATTAGCACTGAATACTTCTTCTAGAAATAGAGCAGCATTATAGAGTGCTCAGGCCAAGACAAGAGATTGCTCAACTCTAGTGGATAAACACTGCTGAAAGGTTAAGGTGAGGACCAATACCTTTGGCCAGGAAGTCCTTTCAGTAAATAGTCCCCTTGGACAAGCTGGACTGTAATGAATACACCTAAACATTCAGTAGGGAATGTTATTGGGATAGGCAATGAAGAACTGGATGGTAACTGAAGAGGAATGTGGAGTTCACAGTTGTTACTTGTTTTATGTTAAGAAGGGAGCTTTTAGAGTATGTATGCTATTGGAGGGAGAAGGCAATGGCACCCCACTCCAGTACTGTTGCCTGGCAAATCCCATGGATGGAGGAGCCTGGTAGGCTGCAGTCCATGGGGTCACTAGGAGTCAGACACTACTGAGTGACTTCACTTTCACTTTTCAATTTCATGCATTGGAGAAGGAAATGGCAACCCACTCCAGTGTTCTTGCCTGGTGAATCCCAGGGACGGGGGAGTCTGGTGGGCTGCCGTCTATGGGGTCACACAGAGTCGGACACGAATGAAGTGACTTAGCAGTAGCAGCAGCATGCTATTGGAAATGAGCCAGTAGATGGCGTGTTTATTTAGTTTAGTCTTGTTTGCATTTCCAATACTAGAAAGCTTATTGATTGTATGACATTGTCTTTAAACTATTGCAGTGAACTAATTGTACATACTACTTCTGTTCACGTGTAGTTTTATGGTAAGGGCTTGTTCATTGGTTCTGAAGTGTAATATTTCTATGTAATGGAATATGCAGATGATTGCTTAAATTAATTCTATCATATATAGATTTTCAAAAATACATAATTGTGAATTTACAAACACTTAGGCTATACTGAATAGGATATGGTCATTCCTTGATGATTCTAGTTGACAGTAACATGATGAGTAGCTATGATTTTGTAAGGTGCTCTGAAACATCACATCATATTAACTTCATAGTTGTTTATAGATTCCAGGGAAAAGGGAAATATTTTGTTTATATTCAATAGAAAAACATTATTAACAATCTTTCACAAATTATTCCTTTTGCATGATAAAGATCTAAATGACAAAACCCGTGCTTCCTTTACTAAGCGTGTCATTAACACATATTGTGTGCTCAATACATGTACATCAGATGCATGAAGAAACAGCAGAATGGGTGAATGAATGCCTATTGATGAATTTCTTTACAGAAAACAAAACTTTATTGACAGTAGATTTGCAGGCTTGCCTACCTCTGAAGTCTTTTTAATTTTTGAGAAATATGTTTTAAGATTCAGAAATCATTATTTATAGCTATAGCTAGACCTGAAATAATACTATAGATTCATTTGCTATTGTATTACTTAAAAAGACTTTTCAGTATTACTTTCTCAGCGTATTTTGGAAGAGCAGTGTAGAAGCCAGACTTCGTGGCTTTGAATTCTGGGTTTGTTGGTGACATGATGAGTGGGCTTGGGCAAGTTCCTCAGCCTTTGTGAGCTCCATTTCTTCCTATACCTATCTCCCAGAATGATTGTGGGGATGAAAATGCCTTTAGGACATGTCAGGTGCTTCTAATAATGAATGGCCAATGCATAGGAAGTCCTCAAAAAGCTAATATCTTGGTTATTCAAATGGATTCCTTTCTTAGAAGAACTGAAGAAATACCTCCCAGATAGGTCGTATTGCCATAAAAGTTAGTTCTTATGGAAAAGAACAGGTGCCAAAAACACTAGTATACTGTTTCCTATTACACAATGCAAGTAACTTTATGTTTTTCCTTTTCCTTGGATCTAACTTTAATACTTTATTAATATTACTGACATATTTTCTGTGTTCTTTAATGCTGCTCTTATTTATTTCTGCATCCTTTATAGACAATTACTTGCCAATGCAAAGGGTTTATATAAAAAAGAAAAGTTGAGGTATTGTTTGTATTTTTGAATATTTAATATTAGCCTGAAAAGAATCCTTTGTTCTTTTAGGCCTGCAAGGAAAACACCATATGAAAAGAAGAAAGTATAGTTAAAAAAAAAAAATGAACTTTCAAAAATACTGTCCTTGTCAAAAATACTTTGTCAAAGGAATAGTGGTAAAATAGGAAATCTTCCTTTGTTGTAGGGAAGTTTACTTTGAACACATCATTTAGAAACACTGTTTATAAAGTTATTCTTTTGATAAAAATCTCTTCTTTTAAGAAATGTCTGTTTTTGTTTTGATACAGAGATTTATCACCTCTGTACACTTGGTGTATTTATATAGATTTTAAGGACATTGTGAAACAGTATTGTTTATGTGTAGGTCTGCTAAGCTGCTAAGTCACTTCAGTCGTGTTCGACTCTGTGCGACCCCATGGATGGCAGCCCACTAGACTCCCCTGTCCCTGGGTTTCTCCAGGCAAGAACACTGGAGTGGGCTGCCACTTCCTTCTCTAGTGCATGAAGGTGAAAAGTCAAAGTGAAGTCACTTAGTCATGTCTGACTCTTAGCGACCTCATGGACTGCAGCCTACCAGGCTCCTCTGTGTAGGTCAAAGAACAAATTAATTATGTGAATGAACTGGATGACTTAACTCAGTCGTCCGAGACTGTTTCTGAGGATGGTGACGTGCTTTACTCTACGAATTACATGTTGCAAATAGAACCTCTCAACGTGGGGTGTAAAGGTAGGACTGCAGTGTAAATGTTAATGGAAAGCCTGTCTGTGTATAGAGTAGTGATATATGCACACCTTGTCAGTACTGCTGTAGAGCCAGGGATATATTACAGTGCTGTGCATCTCAGAAGTTTGATTTGCATTAAAAGGATATGAAAGTGAGTGTATACTCTGAGACACAGGCCTATGATACTCTCACTCACTGTACCTTCTGTTGACTCTTCTTCTTTCCTATGCCTTCACCCACGGTCAGGTCAGCATCATTTTCCTCCTAGAGTAACTGAAATAATCTCAGGACTTCTTTCCATGCCACTCTACCTGGCAGAACCTCAGTCTGCACAGCAACTGTAATTATTGCCTATTTTTAAACATTCAGGTCTCATCATGCTACCCCCTTGCTTCAAGCCCAACTGTTGCCTCTCTTTGTTGCGTGGTTAAAGGTCACAATTGTGTGGTTCCATCTGGTTTTAGTTTTCACCCTTCTTTCTACATGAATTCTAGAATCAGCTTGTCAGTTCCCTAAAATGTCTGCTGGTCTTAACATTTTCATTTTCCTTCAGTTCAAAATACTTTGTACTTTCTCTTTTCATTACCTTTTTGATCCAAGGGTTATTTAGACCCGTGTGATTTAGTTTCCAAATATTGAGAGTTTTCCAGAGATCCTTCTTTGGCTCTTGCTCATGATTCGATAGGTGCATCCAGAGGGGCTCTGGGGCTAGGACTGATTATTTCCTGCCTTGGGGGCAAGATCTTGCTGACTACTCTGTTCATTCTGCTAGGAAAATCTAGGAATTTTCCAGCCTAGCTCATGAGAATTGGAGAAGGAAATGGCAACCCACTCCAGTGTTCTTGCCTGGAGAATTCCAGGGATGGCAGTGCCTGGTAGGCTGCTGTCTATGGGGTCGCCCAGAGTCGGACATGACTGAAGCGACTTAGCCGCAGCAGCAGCAGCTCATGAGAATAGATAGAATTCCTGGGACTGAGTGAGCACCAGTCACAGGTTCCTATAGTCTTTTCAGATGGTTTCTTCCTGGTCTCAGGTGGTTTCTCCCAGATGGGCTCTGTTCCTTCCTCTGCTGAATACCCGAGGGGCTCCTCCTCAGATCTCCAGGGTCCTTTTTCTCTCTGTTCCCCTCTCTCCTCTCTATGGTTCTAATCTGTGATCTCTGCCCATTTTGGTTCACCAGACTGTCAGCTTCATCACCTCCTGTCAGGAAGTCTGGCTAACTCAGCTTCCATTCCTTCTCCCTGTGTTGGGGCCTGGAAATTCTCTCAAGGCAGTGAGCTGGGCATTCCTTAGGCTAACCTCATGTGTTTCCAGGATTGTCTTTCATTCCCTGAAGTCCTTTATCATGAAAATAATTGTTTAATGTATTTTGTAGGTGTTGTTTTTGCTCGCTCCACTCAGGAAGGTAAATCAGTAGCTGTTTACTCTATCTTGGTTAAAAACATAATGGCAGCTGCAGACTGTCCACAGGGTTGTTCTTCCTACTCTACTTACTACTTTCTGCTCATCCTTCATTTCTCAGTGTGACATCTCTTCCCCAGAGAAATCTTTCCTGGACCCAGTCTATGTCAAGTTCTGTTATATGATCATAGAACTCTCTTTTCTTAGAGTATCTATCTGAACTCATAATTATTTTATTTTTCTTTGTCTTCTACTAGACTTCAAGCTAAACAAAACCCAGGGGCATCTGTTTTATTTTCAGAGCTTTGGAATAATATCTTCCACATTATAGACCCTTAATACTTGTTCAGGGCATGGATGAGTGAACGTGAATTGCACAGTCCTTTATACTCAAAAATTACTCACATAAATTTTTGTTTGTTTCTATCTTTGTTTTCTTCATCATGCAGGTTCTGCTGGCTTGTTGAAAATTCAGGATACAATTCTTTTGCATGAAAGATTAGTAGATTTTCAAAGAAGCCACTGTGAACTACTTAGAGGAGAATTTTACAGGATGAAAAGTAAGGTTCGTGGGCTACAAAAAGAGCTCTCAGAAATGAAAGAAGTGAAATCACAGTTAGAACATCAGAAAGTGGAGTGGGAACGAGAGCTCAGCAGCTTAAGGTACTGTACACCTTGCTTTAAAAAAATATTTGAACTATTGTTTCCTTTAATACTGCAGAGATGTAGACATGTTATAATGACTAACTTATCCTCTAGGATTTTACAGAGGAGAAAATGTTAGTAGTATTGTGGAGTGTGAAATTCTTGGAAATAATATAGCATTTTCTTAACAGTGAATGCTTCCAATAACTTAGTGTATATTTTTCCAAATCATCATTTTCACGAGCATACAGAAGTCCACCATAATGGAAACCCCATTAAATATTTACCAAATTGACTTTCAGTTGTTTTTTCACTTTTATGTATTCTATTTAATACTGCAAGGAAACACCTTTTCTATAAATTCATTTCTACCTTTCTAATTATTTTAAATACATTTTCTTTAATAATATTGTATAATTTGGTCAAAGTATGAGAACTTAAAAATGGTCTGTAATCTATATTTCTAAACTATTCTTAGGAAAGTTTATATTACTTTACATTCCCATTAGCAGATTTATGAAGTAGCCATTTTTCTCAAGAGAAAATTAGGATAGAATTTATGCAGTTTTATTCTTAACACTCTGTCTGAAAACAGTGACCATTATTAAGTGTTTTTCATTGTATTCCCCCCATGTTTACTATTTTAAACATTGTGAAGAGGGAACAAAAGTTATTGCAGCAGTGAATAATATCATGATTTTCTAAGAAGAGTTTTAAATTTTGCAGATTCACCTTAAAGCAAGAAGAAGAGAATAGAAGAAATGCTGAGATGTTTTATGAAAAAATGAGGGAGCATTTAAGAAGAAAAGAAGACCAATATAGTAAAGAAGTTGAAGTGAAACAGCACCTAGAACTCACTTTCCAAGCAGTAGAAGTGAAAGTGAAGACTGAGAGAAATAATCTGAATCAGGTAGAGTAATCTTTGGTGAAAATTTCAAGTTTCTAACATGATTTTATCAATATTACTTATAATATCCCCTTTTTAAAAAAATACCATTTATTTAGTGTCATTTTGTTTAGTGTTATAGGAAATTTTAGGTTAACTGTTAAAAACAAAAGAAAAGAAATTCAAAGTTCCCAAAGTAACAAGGCCAGAAATAAGAATTGTATGATCCTGACATGCTGGGTGCACTTTTTCAAGCAGAGGGAGGAAGAGGTCACATCAGTAGCTCACACAATAGATCCTGAGAAACCACAGGATTGAGAATGGTGTAGAAACTGGAGGTTAAGCTCTCAGCCCACCTCAAGCAACCGATCCTTCAGCCTTGACAGACCATTCATGAGTGAATAGGTCTAGAAGAGAAGGGGCACTGGGAGGGACCATCGTGCCTAATTTTACATCAACTTGCCTCTGGCCTTCAATCTGGCAGATGGCTGAGGGTCATAGACCCCCCTCCCTCTGTGCCCATAAGCCCTCCAGTCCACCTGCCCCATGAACAGCTCAGAGCTGGCTCCAGTTTTCCCAGCTGCATTCTTCCTTACCACACCTCAAGGACAGGTGTTAACTGTTGTCCTCGAGAGATGCAGGGATTTTTTTCCAGAAGTTGGTAGAAACCAGACCCTCTTAAAGTTGGTTGCCCTTCCTTCTGCAGAGTTCTCGAGTGGCATCTCACAGCAGAGGAATTTGCTTCCACACCCAATGTCCCTCTCAAACATGGACTGCGTCCCATCCCCGAGGTCCTAGCAGCAGATCTCCCACAACAAAAAGCTCTCGGGAAGAGGTCAGGAAAGTAGTATTTATAATTCAAATCCATTTGTCTAGAGCAGTCAGGGAGTGACATACGATGGCCTCATCCAAGGAGAGGCCTTTAATATTTTCCATAGGAATCAATCTCAAATTTTTGTGACTATCTTGGAGGAGCCGGCACCCTGATTGTGGTTTAGGCAAGGAAGACCATGTATGGTTCACCATCGACTGCTACCTGACCAAGTCCTTCTGCTTTGGAGTGAATGTGTCCATCACTCCATGCATGTAGTGCATGGAGTGCAGACACCTTCAGTGTCTGAATCAGAGTCCATTCTTGGCTCCACTGTCATTTCTTTAACCAATACCCTGTCAAGGACCTTTTCACATCATTTACTGTTTTTCATTTTGTAAAAACTGCGACATCAGTGTAAAAACACTTTTGAACACTTTAAAAAGTTATTTCTTTAGAATAAACTTATAAAAGTGCCTCCCCCGCACCAAGGGATGGGGGGGAACTCTCGCTACCAATTAAAGATATTCTGGGTTTTGGTAATGATTTCACTTCCTCGATTGATCGTTAGGTTAGTTTATCACTTCCCCTAATGATAAGGAGGAAACTACAGGCAGTTCAGAGACCACATTTTGGATGTGATTTTTCTACTTGTGAGAAAATGAGCACTCTGCTCTGTGAGTGTCCTATTTCAGTACAAGGAACTTTTGAGAACAGTGATAGATATGGCATAATATATATTTAGTGATAGTTATTAAGTGTTTTTTATTGTATTTTCCCCATCTTACTATTTTAAACATGGAGAGATAATGAAATTTATTGCAGCAGCAAATAATCTCATAGTTTTTTAAGAGCTTTCTAAATTTTAGCTTATTTACCATTAGTGTATGTACCATGAATGAAATAGGAAGCTTATTTTGTATTGATATGTTTGTACTAGAGACATGTGGTTTGATGTAAGAAGACTGCTGCTGCTGCTGCTGCTAAGTCGCTTCAGTATGTCCGACTCTGTGTGACCCCATAGACGGCAGCCCACCAGCCCCGTCCCTGGTATTCTCCAGGCAAGAACACTGGAGTGGGTTGCCATTTCCTTCTCCAGTGCATGAAAGTGAAAAGGGAAAGTGAAGTCGCTCAGTCGTGTCTGACTCTTAGCAAGTAGTAGAGTCCAAAGACATGGTGAAAAGGCTGTAGCTTACTCATATTTTTAACTTTTGCCTCTCCAGAATAATTACAGCTAATGAGTTAATTAATGTTTGTAGAAGTGTCTAGTACAGTTGTCAATAGGTGTAACTTTTGTAATTGCCTATTAAAAAGTTAGAAGATAGCATATTCTCAAGGAAAAACTTTTGTATAAAATTTAGTCTATTTATACAGAGTTAAGGCTCTTACTGTGAAGTAGATGTGTAGGAGGTATCAAATGCAGTGTTTATAAACCTAGCAAGTGGTGTTGTTTATTGAATTATAGTTGATTAACAATATTCTGTTAGTTTCAGGTATACAGCACAGTGATTCAGATATATATGTATATATTATATAAATGGGGCTTCCCTGCTGGTTCAGAGTATAAAGAATCTGCCTGCAATGCAGGAGACCTGGGTTCAGTCCTTGGGTTGGGAAAATCCCATGGAGAATGTGGAGAAGGCAATGGCACCCCACTCCAGTACTCTTGCCTGGAAAATCACATGGGCAGAGGAGCCTGGTAGGCTGCAGTCCATGGGGTCCCTAAGAGTCAGACACGACCAAGCGACTTCACTTTCACTTTTCACTTTCATGTATTGGAGAAGGAAATGGCAACCCACTCCAGTGTTCTTGCCTGGAGAATCCCAGGGATGGGGGAGCCTGGTGGGCTGAAGTCTATGGGGTTGCCCAGAGTCAGACACGACTGAAGCAACTTAGCAGCAGTAGCAGCAGCAGCCTGGAGAAGGAAATGGCTACCCATTCCAGTATTCTTGCCTGGGAAATTCCATGGACAGAGGAGCCTGGCAGGCTATAGTCTATGGGGTCCCAAAGAGTTGGACATGACTGAGTGACTAATACACATACACACTCACTCACACACATGCTCACATGTACACACATATTCCATTTCAGATTCTTGCAGAATATTAAGTAGTTCCTTATGTTGTACAGTATATCTCTGTTGGTTATTTTATATCTACTAGTGTGTATATGTTAATCCCAGCATCCTAGTTTATCCCTTCCCCTACGCTGCTTTCCCCTGTGGTCACCATAAGTTTGTTTTCTGTGTCTATGAGTCTCTTTCTATTGTATGAATAAGTTCATTTTAGATTCTACATATAAGCAGTATGATATAATACTTGTCTTTGTCTGACTTACATCACTTAGGGTGATAATATCTAGGTCCATCCCTGTTGCTACAAATAGCATTATTTCATTCTTTTTTATGCCTTACTAGTTTTCCATTATATAAATATTCCACATCAGATGCAATTTTTAAGTGTAGTCAGATCTATGAATCTTTTATTTTAAGCCTTCTGGGTTTATTGTAGTTCAGAGGGAAGCCTTTCCAGTTCTGAGCTTCTTGAAAAGTCTCTTGGGATTTTTTTTTTTTTTTATTTTACTTTCTTGGACTCACTGTCTTCCATTAAATTATTGAAGCTTTGGGAATTTCTGCTTATATAAAGTCTGAGAATTGAATTGAACCTTATTTTTTCCTGTTGGAGACACACTTGGTGCAGTCTTTTCATTGTATAAACATACAAGTTAGTCTTTCATTTCCATAGAAATCATGGAATATCACTTTACTGAGTACTAGCTAAAAATCTCCTTTGTTTCACTTAGGTTTATGATAGTGTGAACAAACAAAAGACCTGTTGCACAAAAAGCACATGCTGCAGGAGGAAATTGCCATGCTAAGACTGGAGATAGATGCACTGAAAAATCAGCACCGGGAAAAGGAAGAGAACTATTTTGAGGACATTGAAATTCTCAAAGTAAAGAATGATGATCTTCAAAAGGCAATAAAACTGAATGAGGAAACGTTAACAAAGACTATATCCCACTATACAGGCCAGCTTAATGCTCTGACAGCTGAGAATATGCTGCTAAACTCTAAGCTGGTGAACAAAAAAGAAAGTAAACAAAGACTGGAAACGGAAGTGAAATCCTACCGTTCTAGACTGGGTGTTGCCTTACATGATCAAGGTCAGACATCAAAAAGAGATCTGGAACTTGCCTTCCAGAGAGCAAGAGATGAGTGGTTATGCTTGCGGGACAAAATGAAGTATGATGTGGCTAATCTAAAAGATAACAAGGAGACACTTACCCAGCAACTATCTACAGTGAAAAATATCTTCAAAAAGCTGAAAATCAAGCTGCATCACGCGAGAGATGATCTTAGAGAAAAGACTTTGATGTTAGAATGTGTCCAGAGGGATCTAAGCCAATCAGAGTTTCAAAAGCAGGAAACTGAACACATGTATCAGAATGAACAAGGCAAAGTGAATACATACCTTGGAAATCAGGAATCCTTAGAGGAGAGATTACCTCAACTCCAGAGTGAAAACATGTTGCTCCATAGCAACTGGGAGCCGACAGTAAAGAGAAGATGGTCGTTAGCATCCAAGACCAGTTTCAGCGGATCGTGAGAAAACTTCAGGCCAAATATGAGAAACAAGGTCTGATGCTGGAGAAAAGAAACAAGGAGTTAATCAAGAAATGGAATCATTTAAAAGAGAGAATGTATTCATACGAAAATGAGAAAGCAGAAGGAGAAGTGAGTATCCAGAAGGAGAAATAATTCTCAGACTTTCTGAAAGAAAGTTCAAAGTGATTCTGGCTAAATGTTGAATCTAGTTCAATACAAAAAATACACAGGCTGTAAATCTATGGTCTCTAAACCAGCCTAAAAGCATACTTTGTATCCAGCAAATAAAAATTAGACTGAAGAAATCTTTTACTTTGTGTAGGGACATCGTGTCATTTATGAAATGTTAAGAGATTTAGTTCTAAATTGTTAACATAGACAGGTAGTAGTAATTTACTCTTTATTAAGGTAATAATTTTAATCTTTATGTTACCACATTTCAGTATTATGACGAAGCAGATAAATGCAATGCTCAAACCTGAAATGAATATTTCAAAATGAAGCTTCAGTTACCTGGATTATCTTGTTAGTCAATTCCAGGTTTCCCAGAGGCTGTATTTTATATATCGTACTTTGTCTTCAGTAGCTTGTCATAGCTTTTTGTTATATTTGTTGATACGATTTTATTTTTATTCATGTCAATTTGAGTTATATATGGGGATCATTTTAGCCTTGAATCATTTATTCTTAAAGCCTCTCAACTCTTCAAATGCATCTTAGTTAGTTAGTTAGTTCAGTCACTCAGTCATGTCCGACTCTTTGCGACCCCATGAATCACAGCACGCCAGGCCTCCCTGTCCATCACCAACTCCAGGAGTTCACTCAGACTCACGTCCATCTAGTCAGTGATGCCATCCAGCGATCTCGTCCTCTGTTGTCTTCTTCTCTTCCTGCCCCCAGTCCATCCCAATATCAGAGTCTTTTCCAGTGAGTCAACTCTTCATATGAGGTGGCCAAAGTACTGGAGTTTCAGCTTTAGCATCATTCCTTCCAAAGAAATCACAGGGCTGTTCACCTTCAGAATGGACTGGTTGGATCTCCTTCCAGTCCAAGGGACTAGCAGAGTCTTCTCCAACACCACAGTTCAAAAGCATCAATTCTTCAGCACTCAGCCTTCTTCATAGTCTAACTCTCACATCCATACATGACCACGGGAAAAACCATAGCCTTGACTAAATGGACATTTGTTGGTAAAGTAGT
>NW_011494901.1:7108120-7109037 GCF_000754665.1 Bison bison bison
TTTCTCATGAGGTACTCTGCATAGAAGTTAAATAAGCAGGGTGACAATATACAGCCTTGATGTACTCCTTTTCCTTTTTGGAACCAGTTTGTTTTTCCATGTCCAGTTCTAACTGTTGCTTCCTGACCTGCATACAGATTTCTCAAGAGGCAGATCAGGTGGTCTGGCATTCCCATCTCTTTTAGAATTTCCCATAGTTTATTGTGATCCACACAGTCAAAGGCTTTGACATAGTCAATAAAGCAGAAACAGATGTTTCTCTGGAACTCCATTGCTTTTTCCATGATCCAGCGGATGTTGGCATTTTGATCTCTGGTTCCTCTGCCTTTTCTAAAATCAGCTTGAACATCAGGAAGTTCATGGTTCACATATTGCTGAAGCCTGGCCTGGAGAATTTTGAGCATTACTTTACTAGCATGTGAGATGAGAGCTATTGTGCAGTAGTTTGAGCATTCTTTGGCATTGCCTTTCTTTGGGATTGGAATGAAAACTGATCTTTTCTAGTCCTGGGACCACTGCTGAGTTTTCCAAATTTGCTGGCATATTGAGTAGGAAGTCAAGAAACACCTGAAGTAACAGGCAAATTTGGCCTTGGAATATGGAATGAAGCAGGGCAAAGACTAATAGAGTTTTGCTAAGAAAATGCAGTGGTCATAGCAAACACCCACTTCCAACAACACAAGAGAAGACTCTACACATGGACATCACCAGATGGTCAGCACTGAAATCAGACTGATTATATTCTTTGCAGCCAAAGATGGAGAAGCTCTATACAGTCAACAAAAACAAGACCAGGAGCTGACTGTGGCTCAGATCATGAACTCCTTATTACCAAATTCAGACTTAAATTGAAGAAAGTAGGGAAAACCACTAGACCATTCAGGTATGACCTAAATCAAGTCCCTTATGATTATACA
>NW_011494901.1:7109137-7120451 GCF_000754665.1 Bison bison bison
ACCCACTCTGGTATTCTTGCCTGGAGAATCACATGGACAGAGGAGCCTGGCTGGCTACAGTCCAGGGGGTTGCAAGAGTTGGGCATGACTTAGTGACTAAAACCACCACCATAAAACCTCCATACGGCCCTGCCCCTCAAGTAAGACCACTGAGGTATGACCTAAATCAAATCCCTTATGATTATACAGTGGAAGTGAGAAATAGATTTAAGGGCCTAGACCTGATAGATAGAGTACCTGATGAACTATGGACAGAGGTTCGTGATATTGTACAGGAGACAGGGATCAAGACCATCCCCATGGAAAAGAAATGTAAAAAAGCAAAATGGCTGTCTGGGGAGGCCTTACAAATAGCTGTGAAAAGAAGAGAAGCGAAAAGCAAAGGAGAAAAGGAAAGATATGAGCATCTGAATGCAGAGTTCCAAAGAATAGCAAGAAGAGATAAGAAAGCCTTTCTCAGCGATCAATGCAAAGAAATAGAGGAAAACAACAGAATGAAAAAGACTAGAGATCTTGTCAAGAAAATTAGAGATACCAATGGAACATTTCATGCAAAAATGGGCTCCATAAAGGAACAAAATGGTATGGACCTAACAGAAGCAGAAGATATCAAGAAGAGGTGGCAAGAATACACAGAAAAACTATACAAAAAAGATCTTCACGACCCAGATAATCATGATGGTGTGATCACTGACCTAGAGCCAGACATCCTGGAATGTGAAGTCAAGTGGGCCTCCGAAAGCATCACTACGAACAAAGCTAATGGAGGTGACGGAATTTCAGTTGAAGTATTTCAAATTCTGAAAGATGATGCTGTGAAAGTGCTGCACTCAGTATGCCAGCAAATTTGGAAAACTCAGAAGTGGCCCCAGGACTGGAAAAGGTCAGTTTTCATTCCGATCCCAAAGAAAGGCAATGCCAAAGAATGCTCAAACTACAGCACAATTGCACTCATCTCACATGCCAGTAAAGTAATGCTCTAAATTCTCCAGGCCAGGCTTCAGCAATATGTGAACCATGAACTTCCTGATGTTCAAGCTGGTTTTAGAAAAGGCAGAGGAACCAGAGATCAAAATGCCAACATCTGCTGGATCCTGGAAAAGCAAGAGAGTTCCAGAGAAACATCCATTTCTGCTTTATTGACTATGTCAAAGCCTTTGACTGTGTGGATCACAATAAACTGTGGGAATTCTGAAAGAGATGGGAATATCAGACCACCTGACCTGCCTCCTGAGAAATCTGTATTCAGGTCAGGAAGCAATAGTTAGAACTGGACATGGAAAAACAGACTGGTTCCATATAGGAAAAGGAGTACGTCAAGGCTGTATATTGTCACCCTGCTTATTTAACTTATATGGAGAGTACATAATGAGAAACGCTGGGCTGGAAGAAGCAAAAACTGGAATCAAGATTGCCGGGAGAAATATCAATAACCTCAGATATGTAGATGACACCACCTTTATGGCAGAAAGTGAAGAGGAACTAAAAAGCCTCTTGATGAAAGTGAAAGTGGAGACTGAAAAAGTTGGCTTAAAGCTCAACATGCAGAAAATGAAGATCATGGCATCCGGTCCCATCACTTCATGGGAAATAGATGGGGAAACAGTGGAAATAGTGTCAGACTGTATTTTTTTTCAGCTCCAAAATCACTGCAGATGGTTACTGCAGCCATGAAATTAAAAGACGCTTACTCCTTGGAAGGAAAGTTATGACCAACCTAGATAGCATATTCAAAAGCAGAGACATTACTTTACCAACAAATGTCCATTTAGTCAAGGCTATGGTTTTTCCCGTGGTCATGTATGGATGTGAGAGTTAGACTATGAAGAAGGCTGAGTGCTGAAGAATTGATGCTTTTGAACTGTGGTGTTGGAGAAGACTCTTGCTAGTCCCTTGGACTGGAAGGAGATCCAACCAGTCCTTTCTGAAGGAGATCAGCCCTGGGATTTCTTTGGAAGGAATGATGCTAAAGCTGAAACTCCAGTACTTTGGCCACCTCATGTGAAGAGTTGACTCATTGGAAAAGATTGCGATGCTGGGAGGGATTGTGGCAGGAAGAGAAGGGGACGACAGAGGATGAGATGGCTGGATGGTATCACTGATTCGATGGGCGTGAGTCTGAGTGAACTCCTGGAGTTGGTGATGGACAGGGAGGCCTGGTGGGCTTCGATTCACGGGGTCACAGAAAGTCGGACACCACTGAGTGACTGAACTGAACTGAACTGAATAGGGTCCGGGAGTGCGGTCACACTGGAGTCTGTGCACGCATGACACCAGGTTCAGGATCTGGGCGGGGATGTCATCCTGGATATTTTATAACTGTGACCTCAGGTGCAGGGTATGAAGGGTGTCCTCTGGAAATGGCAAATATTTAACCCCAGGTACAGGGTCTGGTTGATGGTTCACATTTGAGACTGTGGACATGTGACCCAGGTACAAGATCTGGGAAATGACAGCACCCCGGAGAATATGGACATGTGTCACCAGGTACTGGGTCTGAGATAATGCACAAAGGAGAGACTAGATATGTGACCCCAAATACAGTGCCTGGGAGAGATCACCCTGAGAACTGAAGACATGTGATCTCAGATACAGGATCTGGGATGGTGTCACCCTGGAAACTGTAGACATGTAACAGCAGCATATGGTCTGGGAAGGGAGCTCACAATGGAAACTGTGGCCGTGTCATCCCAGGTGCTTGGACTAATATGGTAGTGTCAACCTGAGATCTGTGGACTGTATCCACAGGTATGGGTTGGGGGGGGGGCGGTCGTGTCACCCTGGAAATGTGACCAGAGGATCAAAGTCTGGGAGTGGTGGTCACCATGGAGACTATGTACATATGACCAGAGGTAAAAGTTCTGGTGAGGTGGGGTCATCATGGATAATGTGGATATGTGACCCCAGGTGTAGGGTCTGGCAGAGGCAGTTACCCTGGAAACTGGAAATGTGACCCCAGGTACAGGGTCTGGGTGAGGTGTCACCAAGGAGGCTGTGGACATTTGACCCCAGGGGCTTGTATTTCAAAGTGGTGAACCTTTAGCCTGTGGATGTATGACCCTAGGTGAAAGGTCTGGGAGTAAGGGTCACCCTGGACTGTGGTCATCTAACACCATGTGCAGGGTCTGGAGAGAGGGCTGTCTGTGGAGACTGGACATGTGACCCCAGGTGAAGGTTCTGTTAGGTGATTTCTCCCTTGAGAAAGTGGACAGGTAACCCAAAATGCAGTGTCTGGGATAGAGGCTGACCCTGGAGCCTGTGGATGTGTAAAACCAGGTGAAGTGTCTTGGAGGTGGGGTCACTGTGGAGACTGTGGACATGTGAACCCTGGTGCAGGGTCTGGGAGAGTGTTCACCCTGGAGACTATGAACATGTGACCTTATGAATAGGGTCTGTGAAGGGGTTCATCAGGGAAACTGTGGCCATGTGATACCAGGTAAAGGATCTGATGTGGGGTGTGAATGTGGAGACTGTGGTCATATAACCCCCGATGCAGGGGAGAAAGGGGGTCACCCTGGAAACTGTGGGTGTGTGATCCCAGGTGCATGATCTGAGAGAGGTTCATCATGGAGACTATGGACATGAAATTCCAGGGATAGGGTCTGGGAGGTGGGGTTACCATGCAGATTGTGTGCAAGTGTTTCTGGTTACTGGGTCTAGGTGGTGGGGTCATCCTGAGGACTATGAATGTGTGATCCAAAATGCAGGGTCTGGGGGTTGCTCTCCCTGCATACTGTGGATGTGCGATCCCAGATGCAGGATCTGGGACATGGGGTCACTCTGGGGATTGTGGACATATTACATCAGGTGAATGGTCTGGGAGGGTGTTACCCTGGAGACTCTGGACATGTTACCCTAAGTGCAGGGACTGGGAGGTGGTGTCACAGGACATTGTGGTCATGAAACCTCAGGTACAGAGTCTGGATGTTGGCTCATACTAGAGACTGTGGACATGTGATCCCATGTATGTGGTCTGGGAGGGATTCACCCTGGATACTACAGAAATTTGACCCCAGGTACAGGATCAAGAGGGGGTTACCCTGGATACTGTTTATGTGTGACCCCACGTGTAGTTTCTGGGAGGTGGAGTCACACTTCAGACTGTAGAAATATGACCCTGGTCCAGGGTGTGGGAGGGGGGTCACCCTGGATCTTGTGGATATGGGACCTTAGGTGCAGGCTCTGGGAGGAGATGTCACACTGGGCACTGTGGTCATGTGACACCAGGTACATAGTCTGGAGGAGGTCTTATCTTGGAGACTGTTTATGTGTGATCCCAGATGCAGGGTCTGGGATGTGGGTCACCCTTTAGACTCTAGACATGCGACCCCAGGTACAGGGTCTGGGAAGTGGGGTTACCCTGGGGCCAGTGGACATGTGACCCAAGGTCCCAGGTCTGGGGAGGGGTCACACCAAGGAGACTGTGGATGTGTGACTACACATACAGGTTCTGGGAGGGTGTCACCCAGATGAATATGGACTTGTGAACCTGGTAAGTTGTAGTCACCCTGGATACTGTGGACATGTGAACCCAAGTGTGGGGTGTGAGTGGTGTCAACAAGAATTTTGACATGTGACCCCAGGTGCAGGTACTTCAAAGCAGTCCAAATGGAGCCTGTGGATGTGTGAACCCAGGACAAGGGTCTGGGAGGTGAGGTCACCCTTGAGACTGGACATGTGACCCCAGGTGCAGGGTCTTGAGGTGGGTTCACTTTGGAAACTGTGGATATGTGACCCCAGGTTCAGGGTTTTGGAGGACATTCATCCTGCAGAATGTGGACATGTGATCCCATGTACAGGGTCTGAAAAGGTGTTCACCAGGAAAACTGTGACCATGTGACACCTGGTATAGTATCTGAAGAGGGGTGTCAGCATGGAGACTGTGAATATGTACACCAGGTGCTTGGATGTGGGCTGCAGTCACCCTGGAGACTGTGCATGTGTGACCCAGTTTCAGTGTCTGGGATGTTTGTCACCCTGGAGATGGTGCACCTTTGACTTCAGGTACAGATTCTGGGGGGCACTTTCACCCTGGGGACTGTGGACATGTGACAGCAAGTACAGGGTCTGAGTGATGGGGTCACCCTATGAACTGTGGACATCTGATCCCACATGTAGGGTCTGAAAGAGGGGCCTCTGTAGAGACTGTGGATATCTTACCCTTGGTGCAGGGTCTGGGAGGAGGTCAAAATGAACACTGTGGATGTATGACTCCAGGTATTGGAACTTGGAGGCAGGGTCACCTGGAGACTGTGGACATGTGACCCCAGGTACAGCATCTGGGAAGTGATGTCAGCATGGGTAATGTGGACGTTTGACCCAAATTGTAGGGTCTGGGGAGAGGGCTAACCCTGAAGACTGGATGTGTGATTCTAGGTGCATGGTCTGGGGAGGTGTCATCTTGGAGACTGTGGATGTGTGACTCCACATATAGGGTATAGGAGGTGGGGTCACACTTTAGACTGTAGACATGTGACCCTGGTCCAGAGTCACCCTGGAGATTGTGAACATAGGATCCCAGGTACATTGTTTAGGAACTGGGTCACTGTGGAGACTGTGGACACGTGACCCCAAGTGCAGGGTCTTGGAAGGGGGTCACCCTGGAGACTGGACATGTGACCCCAGGTACAGTTTCTGGGAGAGTGTCACCCTAGACTGTGGACATGTGACCCCAAGTGTAGGATTTGGGAGAGGGGTCACCCTGTTGGCTGGACATATGTCACCAGGTGCAGGTTATGGGCAGGAGGGACACCCTCGATATTGTCAAAGTGTGACCCCAGGCACAGGGTCTGGGCATTCCCTCATAGCTCAAAAGCTTCCCCTATAGCTCAGTCAGTAAAGAATCTACCTGCAATGCAGGAGACCTGGGTTTGATTGCTGGGCTGAGAAGATTTCCTGGAGAAGGAAATGGTAACCCACTCCAGTATTCTTGCCTGGAGAATCCCATGGATAGAGGAACCTCGCTGGCTACAGTTCATGGGGTCACAAGAGTTGGACACGACTTAGTGACTAAACCAACCACCATTAAGGACTGATAAAGGGTGAGAGTTTAGCAAATAGAAAATAAATAGACAAAGTCTGGGAGAGGGTGTCACCTTGGAGACTGTGTACGTGTGACCCCAGGTACAGTGTTTGGAAAGGGAGTCATCCTAGTGACTATGGACATGTAAGCCCAGGTAAAGGGTGTGGAAGGAGGGTCACCACGACTCCAGGTACAGGGTAGGTGATGTGAGGTCACCGTGGAGACTGTGGACATGTGACTGCAGGTGTAGGGTCTGGGAAGGGTTTACCTCAGAGACTGTGGACAAGTGACACGATGTGTAAGGTCTAGATGTGAGGATTACCCTGGAAACTGGAAATGTGACTCCAGGTACAAGGTCTGGTAGGTGGGGTAATCATGTTGACTGTGAATTTGTGACAAAATGTATATGGTCTGACCCTGAGACAATGTACAGGTGACCATAGATGTATGTTTGGGAGGGAGTGTAAGTGTGTGAGGGTGTGAGATGGAATGTGAGAGTGTGCAAGGGAGTGTAAGAGTATTTAAGAGTATGTGAGGGAGAATAAGACTGCATGAGGGCATGTGAGGGATTGTAAGAGTGTGCAAGAGAGTGTAAGAGTGTTCAAGAATGTGCAGGGGAGTGTAAGAGTGAGATTAAAGTGTGAGACGGTGTATGATGGAGTGAAAGAGTGTGTGAAGATGTGCGAGGGAGACTCAGAGCATGTGAGGGAATGTAATAGTGTGCAATGGTGTGTGAGTGTGTGTACGAGTATTCAAGGGTGTGTAAGGGAGTGTAAGAGTGTGTGAGGATTGCAATGGAATATAAAAGTGTGCAAGGGTGTGCTGGAGATAAGAGCATGAGAGGGTGGTGAAGGGGTATGAGTTTGTCAGGTAGTGCCACAGAGTGTAAGAGCATCAAGGGAGTGTAAGAGTGTGTGAGGGTGTCTGATGGAGTGTAAGGGTGAGCAAGGGTGTGCAAGGGATTGTAAATCCTTGTAAGGAAGTTTAAGTGCATTTAAGGTTGTGCAAGGGAGTATAAGAGCATGGTAGTGAGTGTAAGAGTGTACAAGGTTGTGGGAAAGTATGTAAGAGCATATGAGGGACTGTAAGACTGTATGAGAGTGTGCAAGAGGGTGTAATAGTATGAAAGAGAGTGTAAGAGTGTGTGATGGTATGCAAGGGATTGTAACAGCATGTGAGATAGTGTAAGAGTGTGCAAGGGTGTGCTATAGAGTTTAAGGGTGAGCAAGGGTGTGCAAGGGATTGTAAATCCTTGCAAGGAAGTTTAAGTGCATTTAAGGTTGTGCAAGGGAGTATAAGAGCATGATAGGGAGTGTAAGATTGTGCAAGGTTGTGGGAAAGTGTGTAAGAGCGTGTGAGAGACTATAAGACTGTATGAGAGTGTGCAAGTGAGTGTAATAGTATGCAAGAGAGAGTAAGAGTGTGTGATGGTGTGCAAGGGATTGTAACAGCATGCAAGGTAGTGTAAGAGTGTGCAAGGGTGTGCTATGGAGTATAAGAGTGTGTGAGGGTGGGTGAGGAAATCTCAGAGCATGCAAAGAAGTATAACAGTGTGTGAAGACGAGTGAGGGAGTGTAAGTGTGTGTGTGTGTGTGTGTGCACATGCAAAGGAGTGTAGGAGGGTGCGAGGCATTGTAGTAGCATGTTAGAGAGTGTAAGAGTGTGGAATGGTGTGCAAGGAGATGGAAGAGCATATGAAGGAGTGTAACAGTTTGTGAGGGTCTGCAAGGGATTATAAGAGTGTGTGAGGGTGTGTGAGAGAGTGTAATAGTGTGCTAGGGTGTGAGATGGAATGTAAGAGTGTGAGAGGGTGTTCCAGGGAGTTTAAGAGAGATCCCAGGTGCATAGTAGATTTGGAGTCACTTGGAACTAGTGGTCGTTTCAGGGATTATAAGAACATGGGAGGAAGTATAAGAATGTGTGAGGGTGTCCAAGGAGTGTAAGAGTGAGCAAGGCAGTGTAAGTGTGTGAGCATGTGCAATGGAATATAAAAGTGTGTGAGGGTATTCAATGGAGTGTAAGAGTGTTCAGGGTGTGAGAGGAAGTGTAAGAGTGAGTGACAGTGTGTGAGGGAGTGTAAGGGTGAGGGAGGAGGTGTAAGACTGAAAAGTTGTGGGAGGAGCGTAACAGTGAGTGAGGTAGCGGGAGGGAGTGTCATAGTGTGAAAGGGTGTGCAAGAGCATGTGAGGATGTGCGAGAGTGTGTGATGCTGTGCAAGGACAGCCAAGGAGATTCAAAGATGTGTGAGGATGTGCGAGAGCATAGAAGGATGTGCAAGGGTGCACGAGGTTGGGAAAGAGTGTGAGGACTTGTGAGAGCATGTGAGAACATGGAAGGGCATATGTGGCCATGTGAATGCGTGCAAGGGCAATGAGGGCATGCAAAGGCATGTGAGAGCATGCACAGATGTGTGAGAGTGTGCAAGAATGTGTGAGGGCATGAATAGCATGAGAGGTCATGCAAGGACATGCGAGAGTATATGGGGGTGTATGAGGCCGTGAGATGGTGTAAGAAAGCAGGTAAGGGTGTGGTATTGAACTGTGGTGTTGCAGAAGACTCTTGAGAGTCCCTTTGACTGCAAGGACATCCAACCAGTCCATTCTGAAGGAGATCAGTCTTGGGATTTCTTTAGAAGGAATGATGCTAAAGCTGAAACTCCAGTACTTTGGCCACCTTGTGCAAAAAGTTGACTCATTGGAAAAGACTCTGATGCTGGGAGGGATTGGGGGCAGGAGGAGAAGGGGACGACAGAGGATGAGATGGCTGGACGGGATCACTGACTCGGTGGACATGAGTCTGAGTGAACTCCAGGAGTTGGTGATGGACAGGGAGGCCTGGCATGTTGTGATTCATGGGGTCGCGAAGAGTTGGACACGACTGAGCAACTGAACTAAACTAAACTAATAGAGTTTTAACAGGGGAGTTAGGCCTCGTCTCATTTTGAGATATGGAACTCCACTTTCCTCTTGAGTTTAAAAAGGGGTGTCAATTCTCCTGTTGAGTTGAGGCAGGGAACTTGGGCCTTTTCTAGAGGTGTAACAGGGGAGTCAAACCTCCATTCATGTTGTGAGGGGATACTCGTGTTCCATTCAAGTCAGTGCACGGGAATCAGGCCTTATCTCGAGTTGAGGGGGAACTCGGTGTCCTTTCATCTTTCGGCGGGAACTGCGGGGTACCTCTCAAGTTACAATAGGTGGGACAGGCCTCATATTAAGGTGCGAGGGGAAAGTCAGGATTCCTCTAGAGTTGAAGCAGGGGAGTCAACCCATATCTTGAGATGAAGTGGGGAACACGGGGCTATTCTAGAGTTGTGGCAGGAACCTTGGGGTTCCTCTTGAATTGTGATGGGTATCTCGAGGAACCTCTTGTGTTGTATGCTACTGCTGCTGCTGTTAAGTTGCTTCAGTCATGTCCAACTCTGTGTGACTCCATAGATGGCACCCCACCACGCTCCCCCCTCCCTGGGATTCTCCAGGCAAGAACACTGGAGTGTATTATTTAAAATGTTCTGGACCCCCATCATGAGGCTGTTGGATAGCCTATGGGAGAGGCTATAGAGGTGGATGATAGTGGGTCTCCACCTTCTCCACAGATCATATTTTCTGCCATTGATGAAGAAAAGGAAGGAGACTGTGCTCTCCCTCCTGAGGAAGGAGAGGGCTTACAGGACGTTGTGGCCGGGTGCCCTGGCGAAGGAGAGCCCCCTCCCCCTCTACACAAACCTTTAAAATTTTATCCAACATTGTTTTACAAGTGGTTGACCAGTTTTCCCAGCACCACTTGTTAAAGAGATTGTCTTTAATCCATTGTATATTCTTGCCTCCTTTGTCAAAAATAAGGTATCCATATGTGCGTGGATTTATCTCTGGGCTTTTTATTTTGTTCCATTGATTTATATTTCTGTCTTTGTGCCAGTACCATACTGTCTTGATAACTGTGGCTCTGTAATAGAGCCTGAAGTCAGGTAGGTTGATTCCTCCAGTTCCCTTCTTCTTTCTCAAGATAGCTTTGGCTATTCGAGGTTTTTTGTATTTCCATACAAATTGTGAAATTATTTGTTCTAGCTCTGTGAAGAATACGTTGGTAGCATGATGGGGATTGCATTGAATCTATAAATTGCTTTGGGTAGTATACTCATTTTCACTATATTGATTCTTCCAATCCATGAACATGGTATATTTCTCCATCTATTAGTGTCCTCTTTGATTTCTTTCACCAGTGTTTTATAGTTTTCTATATATAGGTCTTTAGTTTCTTTAGGTACATATATTCCTAAGTATTTTATTCTTTCCATTGCAATGGTGAATGGAATTGTTTCCTTAATTTCTTTTTCTGTTTTCTCATTGTTAGTGTATAGGAATGCAATGGATTTCTGTGTGTTGATTTTATATCCTGCAACTTTACTATAATCAATGATTAGTTCTAGTAATTTTCTGGTGGAGTCTTTAGGGTTTTCTATGTAGAGGATCATGTCATCTGCAAATAGTGAGAGTTTTACTTCTTCTTTTCCAATTTGGATTCCTTTTATTTCTTTTTCTGCTCTGATTGCTGTGGCCAAAACTTCCAAAACTATGTTGAATAGTAAAGGTGAAAGTGGGCACCCTTGTCTTGTTCCTGACTTTAGAGGAAATGCTTTCAGTTTTTCACCATTGAGGATAATGTTTGCTGTGGGTTTGTCATATATAGCTTTTATTATGTTGAGGTATGTTCCTTCTATTCCTGCTTTCTGGAGAGTTTTTATCATAAATGGATGTTGAATTTCACTTTCTAACACCATACACAAAGATAAACTCAAAATGGATTAAAGATCTCAATGTAAGACCAGAAACTATAAAACTCCTAGAGGAGAACATAGGCAAAACACTCTCCGACATACATCACAGCAGGATCCTCTATGACCCACCTCCCAAAATATTGGAAATAAAAGCAAAAATAAACAAATGGGACCTAATTAAACTTAAAAGCTCCTGCACAACAAAGGAAACTATTAGCAAGGTGAGAAGGCAGCCTTCAGAATGGGAGAAAATAATAGCAAATGAAGCAACTGACAAACAACTAATCTCAAAAATATACAAGCCACTCCTACAGCTCAACTCCAGAAAAATAAATGACCCAATCAAAAAATGGGCCAAAGAACTAAATAGACATTTCTCCAAAGAAGACATACGGATGGCTAACAAACACATGAAAAGATGCTCAACATCACTCATTATCAGAGAAATGCAAATCAAAACCACTATGAGGTACCATTTTACGCCAGTCAGAATGGCTGTGATCCAAAAGTCTACAAGC
>NW_011494901.1:7120868-7122927 GCF_000754665.1 Bison bison bison
GAGATTTGGGAGAATGGCATTGAAACATGTATAATATCATGTATGAAACGAGTTACCAGTCCAGGTTCGATGCACGATACTGGATGCTTGGGGCTGGTGCACTGGGACGACCCAGAGGGAGGGTATGGGGAGGGAGGAGGGAGGAGGGTTCAGGATGGGGAACACATGTATACCTGTGGTGGATTCATTTTGATGTTTGGCAAAACTAATACAATATTGTAAAGTTTAAAAATAAAATAAAATTAAAAAAAAAACATAAAAAAAAATTATCCAACAATTTCTGATTTAAGGCGACTACCCCACCTCTGCTTGCACCTCCCAGGGCTTAGGAATTCCCCAGTTTACATCCAAGGCCTCCCAGAGCATTGCCTAAGGCTGAAAAAGATTTAAAAAAAATTCATTTAAACTAAGGAGCTTTTAAAGAATACACAATATACAGAGCCTGCTCCTTGCAGAGAAACCCCCTCAGGGGGGGCCTCACCCAAGCCAAAAAAAAAAAAAAAGAGAGAGAGAGAGAGAGAAAAGAAAAAAAAAAAGCGAAAAAGGAAAAAGGAAAGAAAATAAAGAAAGATCTAAAGATAGAGAAAGAGCTAAAGAGAAAAGGAGAGAGGAACGGAGAAGGAAGGAATCAGGGAACACAGCAAGATAGAGAAGGAAGTTAGAAAAAGAGATACAGAGAGAAAGAGAGAAAGGAGGGAAGAAAAAGAGAGCTAGAGGGTAAAGGGAAAGAAACAAAGGAAAGAGAAGGGTAGCGAAAAAGGAAGGGGGAGAGAAAAGTGAGAAAGGTAGGAAAAGAGGGAGAGAAAGAGACAGTAAGAGACGCTGTGACCAGGCGCCCTGGCAAGCTCCCTCCACCTCTGCGCAAACCTTAAAAAAAAAAAAAAAAAAACTTATCCACCACTTTCTGATTTAACGGGATCACCGCCGCCTCCGTTTGCGCCTTCCAGGGCCCAGGAGTTCCCCACTTTGCCCCAAAAGCCTCTCAAAGTGTTGCCTAAGCCTGAGGAAGATAAAAAGTTTTTTGAACAGTGGAGCTTTTAAAACAGACTGTGTGCACTATATGCAGAGGTGCTCCTTGGAGAAAACCCCCTCAGGGGGTCTCACCCAGGCTAAAAGAAAATTGGAATGGCAAAGGGATTTAGCAACAGTATTAACCCCTGACATGCTGGGTGCTCCGATTCCAATTGGAGTGGCTGGTCCCCTGCCTGAGGGCATTGTAGGACTTGTGCTAGGGCGTAGCTTGCTTTCTTTTCAAAATATTTTGGTGGTGCATGGTGTAGTAGATTCTAATTATATTGGAGAAATTAAAGTTTTGATCTCGCCACCTACCAAAACTGTGCGAATTAATAAAAGTCAAAGAGTAACACAGCTTTTGCTTTTACCCTACTATCAGACAAGAAAAACCTTGACTTCTCAAGCTAGGAGCCCCAGAGGATTTGGATCTAGTGATCTAGGTTTTTGGATACAGGAAATTACAGCCTCTAGGCCTTTAAAATTTTTTTAATTCAAGAAAATGTCAGGGCTATTAGACACAGGAACAGACGTCTCTTAACATTGCTGGGAAAGACTGGCCCAGCTCATGGTCAACACATACTACTGAAAATGAGTTGGTGGGATTAGAGAAAGTGGTATGTGGGGTGGAAATGCTGTAGAGAAAAAGGTGAGGGAGAGTTTAAAACCTTGAAGAGTAGTGAGTTCCCCGTTGCTGGAAGTATTCAAGCAAAGATTAGATGGTTGCTTGTCATCTAAAAAGCTATAGACCAGATTTAGTTTACAAAACGATAACTGGAGAAGTTTATAAAGATGTTGTGCAACACCTCTTTACTTGCTTCTCATATTTAGGCCTGCCAAAAGTTTTGAAAATTGATAATGCCCCTTTGAAGCTGCGGAGAGATTGTTTACTAACTTTAAATGATTTCCCAAAATTATTAGAGTACATTAATTGGATACACCCACATTTAAAACTGACTACTGCAGATTTAAAGCCTTTGTTGATTGCTTAAAAAGCGACCCTCATTCCAGTTCTAAGAGAAGTTGACTAATGAGACAGAGTCGGCTC
>NW_011494901.1:7123027-7123684 GCF_000754665.1 Bison bison bison
TACAGGGTGCTTGTGACAAAAAGGCCCATTGGTTCCATCTACCAGTGACCCCAAGAAAAATAGTTTTATCTTATCCCAGCTTGGTGGCATAATTAATTATAAAAGGAGGAAAAAAGAAGTGTGGAACTTTTTAGAAAAGAAGTAGCAAATATAATAATTCCATTCAATAAGGATCAACTACAAGTCTTTTAAAAATAGTGATGATTGGCAATTTGCCCTGATAGATTTCAGGGGTCAAATTTTGTTTCATTTGCCCTCAAGCCCCCACAGTAGTTAAAAGTTCAAAAATGTTAGATTGGCAATTTGAGGATACCTGTGGAACTTTCCAACCCTATGTAGTTCCTATGCTCCCCTTTACCCTATGGGGGAGGGACGTGCTGTCTCAAATAGGAGATACTCAGAGAAGGGTTTTCTCAATTTCTTAGTTATCAACAGGCAGTACAATTAACAATACTTTATATATTGTTATAAATACATAATATAAATATATTTGCCTAATTATAGTTTGCCTAATTAGGTATGGGTATAAATAAGGTATGCCTAATTCTATTTATAGGTCTATACTTAATTAATTTGTATATAAATTAATATGTATACTATATATGCATATTATATATATACTGTATAATTAAATATATATTGCAGTAATATAATGTG
>NW_011494901.1:7123784-7124208 GCF_000754665.1 Bison bison bison
ATGTTGTGCAACACCTCTTTACTTGCTTCTCATATTTAGGCCTGCCAAAAGTTTTGAAAATTGATAATGCCCCTTTGAAGCTGCGGAGAGATTGTTTACTAACTTTAAATGATTTCCCAAAATTATTAGAGTACATTAATTGGATACACCCACATTTAAAACTGACTACTGCAGATTTAAAGCCTTTGTTTGATTGCTTAAAAAGCGACCCTCATTCCAGTTCTAAGAGAAAGTTGACTAATGAGACAGAGTCGGCTCTTGTTAAAGTAGATGAGACTTTAAATGATCAGTAATTAGGGTTAATATTACCAAAAGATGAGATTAAATCATTCTTGCCACAAAACATACACCTACAGGGTGCTTGTGACAAAAAGGCCCATTGGTTCCATCTACCAGTGACCCCAAGAAAAATAGTTTTATCTTA
>NW_011494901.1:7124308-7127036 GCF_000754665.1 Bison bison bison
TCTATACTTAATTAATTTGTATATAAATTAATATGTATACTATATATGCATATTATATATATACTGTATAATTAAATATATATTGCAGTAATATAATGTGTGTGTGACAGATATTAATTGGTATGGATTGATGTGCTGTGATGATATATGTTCTATATACTGTATAATTATATATGTGTGACATGTACTATTGCAGTACATTGGTTTGTGTTGGTTGGTATTAGCTGTGTACGTGTTGTATTGCTGTAATATATATTTATTAATATATTAATTATAAAGTTTAATTCAAGTATATTGATTTATATATATTATATGTCAATAAGTTTATACTTGTTGACATATATAAATACATTTTGCATTTAGGTATATCTGTATACCAAGATGAGATAAGGAGGTTATACATTTATTATTTAAATTTATACAGAAACCTAAACTAAACATTAGACCTAAATTAACATATCCCTAAATTTATGTTGTTAAAATGTAAATTTTAAAAATTTAAAAAATTAAATTGACAATTGCTTGACAATTCCTTTGCCATAAAACCCCCATAGGTGTAATTGGGGTAGCCAGACAAAAAATTGGTTTTACGGCAAAACGGCCCCCTAGAGTGGGTCCACTTTCCCGCTCAAATTAAAAAAAGTAGCGGCTTCTTATCCAGGACTGATAGCTACGTTGATATTAAAGGAAAAAAGTGGAGCATTGAATTATTTGGTAAAGAGCCATCAGAAATTGTAATTCCATATAATAAAGAACAACTTGATGCTCTTCTAATCTCTGAGGATTGGCAGATTGCCATAGGAAATTATTGTGGTCAAATTTTGCATCATTTACCCTCTCATGTTTTGCTGAATTTTATGTCTAAACATCCAGTTATTTTTCCCATCAGATGCAAACAGTCTCCTATTCCAAATGCTCAGATAGCCTTTACTGATGGGTCAGCAAACGGTAAAGCCTCCATAGTTACTAAAAATCATCAGAAAGTTTTAGAAACACAGGAAACTTCAGCTCAAAGAGCTGAAATAACAGCAGTTATAGAGGCTTTTGCTATGTTTGCAGATGAAGAATTTAACCTTTATTCTGATTCTCAGTATATTGTCAGGTTGTTTCCACACATTGAAACTGCGGTTTTGCATGAAAATAAAACTACCATATTTCATTTGTTAACTAAATTACAGCAACAAATTTGGAAAACAAATAAAATATTTTTCATTGGACACATTTGGGCTCATTCTGGATTGCCTGGCCCTTTAAATGCCTTTAATGATTTGGCTGACTTGTTAACCAGAAATACAGTGGCTACTGTGATTGAGGAGGCCAGAGCCTCTCACTTACTTCATCATCAAAATGCTACTGCCTTAAGATATAAATTCCAAACTCCCAGAGAGACTGCTCGAGAGATTGTGCGTTCTTGCTTACACTGCCCCACTGTTTATAATAGTCTACCTATGGGAGTTAATCCTCATGGTCTCAAACCTAACGTACTCTGGCAAATGGATGTAATTCATGTCTCTTCATTTGTAAAACTGTCCTTTGTTCATGTAACTGTAGATACCTTTTATCACATTATTATTGCAACTGCTCGTACCGGAGAGGCAGTTAAAGATGTGATACAACATCTCTTTACTTGTTTTTCATATTTGGGCTGGTCAAAAGCTTTAAAAACTGACAATGCTCCTGCTTACACTTCTAAGTCTTTTCAGGAATTTTGTATAAAGTTTCAAATTAAACATAATACAGGCATCCCTTATAATCCACAGGGACAAGCCATTGTGGAAACAGTGCATCAAACATTAAAAATCTAAATTCAAAAATTAAAAGAAGGGGAGTTTAAGTATAGTTCTCCCCATCAAATCTTGCAACATGCTCTTGCATAATAAATATTTTAAATACTGATTCAGCCAGAACTACTGCAATGCTTCGCCATTGGTGCCCAGAGCAATTGAATGCAAAACCATTAGTTAAACCGAAGGACCTCCTCTCTGGACAATGGAAGGGTCCTGACCCATTATTAACTAGTGGTCGAGGATGTGCTTTTATTTTTCCACAGGACGCAGATTCTCCAATTTAGATCCGGGACAGGCTGATTCGCCATGTTGCAGTCCCCCAGACATCCATTTCCCTCATTGCTTCGATCACAAAAGAGGAGCCCACCAGAAGGGGAGGCAAGATAAACATCGAGATCCCGGCGAGACTGACGAGGCTGCTGCAGCGCGAACTCCAAACAGAAAATAATTCTACTTATTCTGTTTTGGCTTGTCTACCCTCTCCTTATGTTTTTCTCTTTACCAACGATTCTGGAAAACTTAATGTACATATGACTTTCACTGGTGGACCCAATGTAGTGACTTGTGAACAATGCATGCTCTCATCTTGTTTAAACCCTCAATATAATGTTTGCTCCTTTGTAGTGTTACAACGTCCACCTTATCTTATGATGTAACCACTTATTGATATGATAATTTTGGTCTTGCTGTATTACAACAACTACAGGATTTAATGCAATCGTGACAGTTTGTGGGCTTGCTTATCCCGGAAATAGCAGCTTTAATAACAGCAATTACTTCTGTTACTGTGGCAGCAATATCATTGACTCAACAAGTGCATACTGCCCAATTTGTTGATACCATGTCTAAAAATGTCTCTTTAACTTTAGCAACACAAGAAACTATAAATAGGAAATTCAGATCAGATCAGATCATCAGTCACTCAGTCGTGTCTGACTCTT
>NW_011494901.1:7127616-7129555 GCF_000754665.1 Bison bison bison
GACACATGTGATTGTTCAGAGCCTCCCAACTGTGAGAGGCAGGAGATGTTCTAAACTGTCTAAACACAGATTCCTTTGAGTAGTTAAAAGATTGATTAGAAATTGTATTGGTAAAGGGTTTTTCACTTCTTGGGCCAATGTTTGCTGCTAAGTCTCCATATCCCTTACCTACTGTGTCCTTGGCAGTGTATTGATTGATATAATGGGTGTATAGAAATGTAAGTAGTAGCCTCAATGTTTGTAACCTTGGACTCTTGAGTTAATTCTTTTTCTTGTTATAGCCCACCACACCTTTGCCCTATAGGAATGCAACTTTATCTAATGCTTTTGGACGGTGGTGCCTGACTTTAGAATAATCACCTTTAGAGAAAAATAAGTTTCTTAAAATGCTAACAGGCCTCCAGGCCAGAAGATGATGCAAATCACCTAAACTTTTGCATATGATAAGTTTGCAGGAAGAAAGCCTGGCTTACTGCATGACTCTACCCCTTCCCCCATTATCCTCTATGCATAACTTAAGGTATAAAAACTACTTTGGAAAATAAAGTGCAGGCCTTGTTCACCAAAGCTTGGTTTCCCCATGTCGTTCTTTCTTTCTACTTCTGGCTGAAGTTTTTCCTCTGAGGCAGGGAAGCTCGTCAAGCCTACTAATTTTGCCTGGGCTTCTAAGATCCAACCGGGGAGGCCTTAGTGTCTCCTCTCCTTTGGGAGAATGGGAGGACGCCTGCGGCCTTCATAGGTGACGTAAATTCCCTGCTTTGGAATTTTATTCAGCCTCTTTTCTTCACTGAATTTTCCTACTGAGCTATCCTCATTCTATTACTCTTTATATCTTTGATGAATATTTAAATAAATAGGTCGCCGATGCCATCTCTCCCCAGCAGGAGTGGGTTGCTATTTCCTTCTCCAATGCATGAAAGTGGAAAGTGAAAGTGAAATTATGTTGTATAAATGGAGTCTATCCTCCTTTCCAGTTTTGAGAGGGAACTTGGAATTACTCTCCACGTGCTGCAGGAAAAGGGGGTCTCATCTTGCGTTCAAGGGGGAATCTCGTGGTTTTTCTTGAGTTGCCGTGGAAACCTTGGGGTTCTTTTTGAGTTATGATGTGGAACTCAGGGAGCCTCTCAAGTTCTGACATGGATCTTGGGTTTCCTATGGCGTTTGTACAGGGGAGTCAGGCCTCGTCTCGTGTTGAGGCATGGAACTCCGCTTTCCTCTTGAGTTGTAAAAGGGGTATGAGGCCTCCTTTCGAGTTGAGGTAGGGATCTGGGGCTTTTTCTAAAGGTGCAACAAGGGTGTCAGTCCTCCCCTCATGTTGTGAGTTGATGGGGTTATATTCAAGTCAGTGCAGGGGAATCAGGTGCAAGGGAATCTTGAGTGGATGGGGAAATCAGTGTACTTTTGAATTGTGGCATGACTCTGGGGATCCTCTCGAGTTTCCAGATGAGACCGGCCTCTTCTTGAGGTGCGATGGGAACGTCGGGATTCCTTTCCACACGAAGCAGGGGAATAGACACTCATCTCAAGATGAGGAGGGGAAAACGGGGCTCTTCTTCAGTTGTGGCGGGAAACTCGGTATTCCTCTAGAGTGAGGATGGGTATCTGAGGGAACTTCTTGAGTTGCATAAAGGGTGTCAAGTACCCTTTTGAGTATAAACAGGGAACGTTGGGTTTCTCTCGACACGCTGCAGCAGAAAAGGGCCTCATCACGCGTTGAGGAGAGAATCTTGTGGTTTTTCTCCAGTTGTGCCTGGAAGTTTGGTGTTCCTCTTGGGTTGTGATGGGACCTCAGGGACCCGCTCATGATGCCTCAGGGAACTCAGGTCTCCTTTCAACTTGTGAGGGACACCTCGGGATTCCTATCGAGTTGCTTCAGTGGAATAGGGCCTCATCTCAAGTTGAGTCGGTAAAGTCAGTGTACTCTCCAGTGGGGACAGGC
>NW_011494901.1:7129655-7129761 GCF_000754665.1 Bison bison bison
ACCTCATGCGAAGAGTTGACTCATTGGAAAAGACTCTGATGCTGGGAGGGATTAGGGGCAGGAGGAGAAGGGGACGACAGAGGATGAGATGGCTGGATGGCATCAC